>NC_135503.1:78822611-79042611 GCF_052857255.1 Amblyomma americanum | reverse complement strand
ACTGATGATTAAATGTTCTCAAATTTGTAAACGCCTCTTGAAACGCTCATGACTGTACAGGTAATTAATGTAAAAGTTATTAGTCTGAATTTACAACTTTGACATTTTAGCAGAAGCCTAATTACTATGGACTTTTTCCTCAACTGGCATCCAAAATTTTCTTTTTCTGCTTTCTTCTGTGACATTCCGTGTATGCTACGAGGATCCACGTTCGACGGCGCGGCGTAGACGGAGACCCGTGACAGCGGCATCATCAATTACCCAGCCATGCTCTTTGAGTGACGACCAGAAAAACCGGACCCGCCGCCGCCCCGGGGAAACAGGCTTTATCCTCCCCAATTTCCGGGCCACTGGGACAACATTCTTTCCCTCCCCCCCCTTTGTCGTGGGCTATCGCCGGGAAGGCACCCACAGCTTCCCAGAAGGGCCGTGACGGACACCTGTCATGGCGGACAGGCAGTACTCGCCAAGAATGTGGAAAGACAGGCGCTAGTGAATTAGCTCCGAAGAGAGAGCCTGTGTATACTCTCACTTGAGAGAGAGTGGTGGCGTTTTTGTTGTTTATTTAGTTTGTATTGTTAACAGACTCTGGGTTCGAGGCTAAGCCCAACCCAGGGGGTGGTCCCCATCTCGCATGTTATTTTGGATTGGAGAATTGATGCTTTGGGCGGACCACTGAAAATGACCGCCCTTAGTCCTTTGTTAATCAAGTGCTTAAAAAGCGCATGTAAACGGATGCAGTCCAGTCTGAGCTGGGGCTCCATGGTTAGCATGTGATGTGATGCTACTTAGGCACTAACCTGCCCGGTCGATGAGTAAAGTAGTGCAAAGTTTGTTCTGTTGTAAAATTATGCTCTGCTGTCATCATCTACAAGCTCGCTTCCTGTTCATCTTCCAAGCCGAACGACACTAGAGGAAGGGTTTGTGAACCATCCTCGAAGAAACGGACGACTATTGAAATTCTACTGCATACACGCTCAGGACGACATCGTTAGCGAAGCGGGCCTTCAGCGCCGAAGCCCGACGGCGTGCAGCTTCTGCCAGCAACCGCTCGAGCCCAACTCCGGAGCCACTCCATCGCCCCCATGAAGTCGTCGGCACGTAAGCTCGGACGCCCCAGCCTCTGATGTATAACCTTAATCATGTGTAATTATTGAATATACCTGTTTGTTTAAACTGAGCCATACGGTGTCTCTTTGCCTCTCCGTCCCGTGTGGACCTGCGCATTATGGGGGTCATCACACTGGTGTCAGAAGTGGGGTCTCAAAAGCAAATGTCCTCTGAATGCTGTGACATTCATGACTTCAAAATTGTAATCAAAAGGGAATCACGGGACTGATTGTGGGACTTTTACCCCCATTTGAGAGGCTTGAGGCACTGGAGGGCTTGAAAAAAAAAAATGACTGTATCTGAGGGAGCTCCAACTCCACAGCCGTCGCTCGGAGCAAGCATGCTGGCATTAGGAAGCGTCATTCCGACGTTTACGGGAGATAAGACAGGGGTTCCAATCTGCGATTTCTTTTCCATGCTAGAAGAGATTGGGAAAATGGGGGGATGGTCCGATGCTCAAATGCTGGGAATGGCGAGGTGTAAGATGGCAGGAGCTGCTCATGATTTTGCCTGGCGAGACGAAAAAGTAAAATCCACAAAATCATTTGCGGAATGTAAGAAGCTCGCGTTTGAGCATTTCGACACTGAACCACGTCACGTGCGGGTACAGAGGTTCCGTGACGCCGGACAGATGGTAGGGGAGGACGTGCGAACATTTGCGTCGCGGCTTCAGCGCCTAGCACGCGATACGTTAAGCAGGGAGGAGGAAGGAGACCAGTTAAGGAAGAAATACGCGGAGGATATACTTAAAGAGGAAATGACCGCTTTGTTCGTGGCTGGTCTGCAAGACCCCGTGCGCCGGTTCGTGCTCTCGCGCAAGCCGAGCAATTTCGACCAAGCCGTGGAGGCCGCATTGGATGAGGAACGAAATGAGGCGTTAACGACAGCCGCAGCGAGAGTACGCGTCATAGAGAGAGCGGTGCTCAACCCTGAGGTTGCTCTCTTGACAGAGCGGTTAGATCGCTTGGAACAGCTGCTAACTCAGCAGGTAGAATGCCAGGTTGAATCGCGCGCTCAACAGCGCCCATTCGCTGGAAACCGGAGACCGCCACAAAGCTACAGGCGCGGTATGCGAGATTTTGAAGAAATCGTATGCTTCGCTTGCCAGGGTCGCGGACACATAGCCAGGTTCTGCCAAAACGTGCGCCGTGGGGAGCCACAAAGAGAAGCAGGCGAGACACGCCCTAAGCAAGCCGACAGCGGGACTCCAGATACCGAGACAAAAAACTAGTTAGTCCTCCCCAGCCTGAGGAGCGTGGGGAGGGAGCAGTAGATGATGAGGTGGTGGTAGTTTGTGTGGCCGACGAGGCATGCCCTGTTGTGCGTTGCAAGTTAAATGGTTGTTGTATGGAATTGTTGATAGATACGGGGTCAAAGGTGACATTGCTTAAGGAGAGCAGTTTTAACACGCTTCGAAGGAAGGGGGACCGCGAGGTGTTGGAAGCGTCTCGTGGTATGGCAACCAAATTTGTAGGCATAACGGGGGATCCTCTTGGCATAAGTGGACTCTACCGGTTACACTTCTCTCTCGGCGGAATTGCATTGGAGCACCCCTGCTACGTATGCCCGGACACGGTGTCTCTGCCAAACGGAGTGCCAGGTATATTAGGGCAGGATTTTTTGAGAAAAGGGAAGGTAGTAGTTTCATTCTCTGAGGAAGAGGTTAATGCGGGCGGATCAAAAGTTCCGTTTTTGAACAGGAGAGGGGCTGAGATTCGCATTACCGATATTGACACCCGTCAAAGAGTGGGATCATTGGAGAAGGTATATTCGCGGGTTGCCGCCAGGCTGGTCGATGAGGCGGTCGTCCTTCCTTGGTCGGAGCACATTTTGTACGCGTTTGTGCCTTCAGATGTAGAGAGCGGCGCCGTGGGAGTGCTTGAGCCGGTCGACTCTCTCAGCAATGGCCTGAAGGCAGCCGCGTGCCTCGTGACAGTTAATGACGCCCACAGAGTGCCCCTACGGGTGGTTAACTGTAGCCAGCAGCCACTGAGCCTTCCCAAGAACAAAACATTGGCTTTCTTCACCTCTGCGATAGAGCAACGTGAGCCCACCGATACGGTACTCGCAACTGTAGAGCATGCTAGTCCTTCGGCTGCTCCAAAGGTGTCGTTCGATCTTTCTCACGTAAAATCCAGGGAGAGGGAGGCTTTGGCTGGTTTGCTGAACGACTACTCGGAGGTATTCGCCGCGTCCAACCTGGATTTGGGCTGCTGTGGCGTTATAAAGCACAGGATAGAAACCGGCACTTCATCGCCCGTTTACCAGCGTGCGTACAGGATTCCTTACTCCCAACGTGAGGAGATGGAGCGGCAGGTGCAGGACCTGATTGATCGCGGCATTGTCGAACACTCAAAGTCACCCTGGGGAGCACCAGCACTATTGGTGGAAAAGCCAGATGGCTCGTATCGATTGGTAGTGGACTACCGCAAACTAAATGCCGTAACTCGCATCGATCCATACCCCATCCCCAATATACAGGAGACGCTTTCTCAGCTGGGCTCTGCCAGGTACTTCACGGTAGTGGACATGGCGGCGGGATTCTGGCAGATAGCAATGGATCCGGCAGATGCCGAGAAAACGGCATTCAACACGCCCTCAGGGCACTATGAATGGAAAAGAATGCCGATGGGTCTGGCCAACAGCCCTGCTGTCTGGCAGAGAACAGCTGATGTTATCCTGGCAGGTCTTCTGGGGAGGCTGTGCTTCGTGTATATGGATGACATTATCATATACAGTGACAGTTTTGAGAACCATTTGCGCGATATTGAGCAGGTTTTGGTGCGACTAAGAGGAGCGGGTCTCAAGCTGAAGCCCTCTAAGTGCCAATTCCTCAAAAACGAGGTGAAATACCTCGGGCACGTTGTTTCAGCTGACGGCGTGCGACCGGACCCTGAGAAACTAAGGTGTGTCTCGGATTTTCCATCCCCGACTAGCGTCCGCCAGGTCCGGCAGTTTCTCGGCCTGATCGGTTACTACCGAAGGCACATAGAGGAGTTCGCCAAGCTCGCTAAGCCGCTCACCGCCTTAACAGCCAAAAATGTCGCCTTTCGCTGGGACGAAAACGCGGAGAATGCTTTTGGGGCCCTGAAAGGGAAGCTAATGAGTGCACCGCTGTTGCGCCACCCGGATTTTAATTTGCCCTTCGTTATGGCCACAGATGCGTCAAAGTTCGCAGTGGGTGCCGTGCTATCTCAGGTTATCGAGGGCAAAGAACATCCCGTTGCTTTTGCTAGCCGACAGCTGAGTCCCACAGAGCAAAAGTACGGAGCTACGGAAAAGGAGTGCCTCGCCGTTGTCTGGGCAGTAAAGCACTTCAGATGCTACCTTTACGGCCGCAAATTCAAGCTAGTCACAGACTGCCATCCACTGAAATGGGTGATGAGTGTCAGGGACCCTAGCTCGCGACTCGCTAGATGGAATCTACACCTGCAGGAATACTGCTTTGAAGTTGAGCACAAGTCAGGAAAGACGCATCTGAATGCTGATGCACTCAGCCGCACAGCTGCCGTGGCAGCTATAGATGAGTTTGTCCCCGTAGTCGACCCCGCCGAATTACGCACAGAGCAGTGCAAAGATCCGGACCTGAAGCGAATAATCGAAAGCTTTGAGGACGCACCGTCTCACCCCGAACAGCTAGGTTATTTCATTGGCAAAGACGGCACCCTGTGTCGGCGCACGAGGCCAACCAGGAAAGGGAGACCAGAGAAAACCGCTTGGGAGAGAGTCGTCATACCTCGGTCGTGGACAGAAAGGGTTCTTCGCGCGTTTCACGATGCGCCATGCGCCGGTCATTTTGGCGTAGCGAAGACACGCAGGCGTGTGGAGCGTTTGTACTTTTGGAGGGGCATGCGACAGGATGTTAGAGACTACTGTGCGAAGTGTCATTCCTGTCTCGAAAGAAAAACACCCAAGGGACGAAGACCAGCTCCAATTCAGCCGTTCCCTGAGGTTTCGGCTCCCTTCGAGCGGACAGGTATGGACATAATGGGCCCATTGCCCACGACCACTTCCGGAAACAAGTACATTTTAGTATTTGTCGACCACCTTTCAAAATACGCGGAAGCGGTAGCACTCCCCGATCAGAAGGCAGACACGGTTGCAAGAGCATTTGTCGAACAGATCGTGCTCCGACATGGACCCCCGAGGCAACTCTTGACAGATCGGGGAACGAACTTCGTGTCGCAGCTAATGAGGAGAGTTTGCGAGCTGCTTAAGATCGCTAAGAAGCAGACAACACCGTACCATCCGGCTTGCAACGGCGCGGTGGAGCGACTGAACCAAACCGTGGCCGGGTTCCTGTCGCATTTTGTTTCGCGCGACCAGCGGGACTGGGACTTGTGGCTCCCGTATGCAATGTTTGCCTACAATTCCGCAGCACACGAGAGCACGGGCGAATCGCCATTCTTTCTTCTCTACGGCCGAGACCCGGACCAGCCTAGTGAAGTGCCAGAGGGCCCCCGTCGTGTCCCATACGCTTCACTGGACGACTATAAGGTTGAGCTAGAATCGCGCTTGCAAGTGGCGAGGGACATCGCAAAGGAGTCCTTAAAGAAAGCGGCGAAGCGCAGGAAGGAGGTGCACGATCGCAGTGCTAGAGACGCGCCGTTTGATGTGGGGGACAGCGTGTACATTGAAAACTGCCAAAGGCAGATTGGGCTAGCTCGTAAGTTCCAGACGAAGTGGAGAGGACCGTGCGAGGTTGTCGAGAAGCTTTCTCCGGTAAACTTCAGAGTCCGAGACGTGAACCGGCGTTTGATAAGGATACACGCAAATCGCCTCAAGTCGGCACCGATTCAGTATTCACGAAATGAGGAAAGGGAAAGCGCGGATTTTGATGGGGACAGAAGTGAAGCGGAGCGCGCAGATAGTTCGCAAGAAACGCCCTCTCCTGCATTTGTTCGGCAGGCGCCCGAGGTGACGGCCGGAATGCCACCGGATTTACTTCATGCATTGCTAGAAGAAGAAGCGCGCGAGGTTGCCGCGCAGATAACGCCAGGAGAGGCTCCTGCCACGAGCCCTCGCGAGTCCCAAAGCAGACAAAGGGGCACAGACTTACTTAGTATGGCTCATGAAGGCCGATATCCGCTGCGAAATCGGAAAGCTAAGTCGGACTAATGGCGTAAACAGAGCGGAGTTGTGAACTGGTTAGAATTGTGTGATGCCGCAGCTCATAACATTGCTATGTGCTTATGTGTTAAGTTATCGGAGTTGGTAGTTAAACCTTTCTGTCATTAAGTAACACCTTCACAGGAGAGCATGCGGAGCGCATGCAGAACCTGCCCTACTTCCTTTCGTTATCTATATTTTTGTCTGTGCCGTGATCGTGCTAGAAGTGGGAGCTCCTTTGTAACTGTGGTAAATTTATTTCGTCCAGTTTGGACTAGAAAGGAGAGGCTTGGGTGCTGAGTTTCATGTTTATCTGTAAAAGAAGATCAGTGCTGCCCCTGGAGACGCCAGTATTGACAGCGGAGGCATATGGTGTTGTGCAGTGGTGTTGAGTGCAGCGAAAAGTGTTTTGTCGGACGCACTGTGCGAGGCGATTCAGAAAGACAAGGGGAGCTGCGTGGACTCAAATGTTCTGAGAACATTCTTCTGGAGGGTGAGCGAGTGTGACATTCCGTGTATGCTACGAGGATCCACGTTCGACGGCGCGGCGAAGACGGAGACCCGTGACAGCGGCATCATCAATTACCCAGCCATGCTCTTTGAGTGACGACCAGAAAAACCGGACCCGCCGCCGCCCCGGGGAAACAGGCTTTATCCTCCCCAATTTCCGGGCCACTGGGACAACATTCTTTCCCTCCCCCCCCCCTTTGTCGTGGGCTATCGCCGGGAAGGCACCCACAGCTTCCCAGAAGGGCCGTGACGGACACCTGTCATGGCGGACAGGCAGTACTCGCCAAGAATGTGGAAAGACAGGCGCTAGTGAATTAGCTCCGAAGAGAGAGCCTGTGTATACTCTCACTTGAGAGAGAGTGGTGGCGTTTTTGTTGTTTATTTAGTTTGTATTGTTAACAGACTCTGGGTTCGAGGCTAAGCCCAACCCAGGGGGTGGTCCCCATCTCGCATGTTATTTTGGATTGGAGAATTGATGCTTTGGGCGGACCACTGAAAATGACCGCCCTTAGTCCTTTGTTAATCAAGTGCTTAAAAAGCGCATGTGAACGGATGCAGTCCAGTCTGAGCTGGGGCTCCATGGTTAGCATGTGATGTGATGCTACTTAGGCACTAACCTGCCCGGTCGATGAGTAAAGTAGTGCAAAGTTTGTTCTGTTGTAAAATTATGCTCTGCTGTCATCATCTACAAGCTCGCCTCCTGTTCATCTTCCAAGCCGATCGACACTAGAGGAAGGGTTTGTGAACCATCCTCGAAGAAACGGACGACTATTGAAATTCTACTGCATACACGCTCAGGACGACATCGTTAGCGAAGAGGGCCTTCAGCGCCGAAGCCCGACGGCGTGCAGCTTCTGCCAGCAACCGCTCGAGCCCAACTCCGGAGCCACTCCATCGCCCCCATGAAGTCGTCGGCACGTAAGCTCGGACGCCCCAGCCTCTGATGTATAACCTTAATCATGTGTAATTATTGAATATACCTGTTTGTTTAAACTGAGCCATACGGTTTCTCTTTGCCTCTCCGTCCCGTGTGGACCTGCGCATTATGGGGGTCATCACACTTCCATACAGAGTGCACGCTGTGGGTACGAGGTGGCATGGTTGGCCCGGTTCCGCGGGAGTGCGCTGAGCATTTCGAAGCCGCCTGCGGCATCCCAGTTCCTGAGCACCCGAGACAAGTCTGTGGCGACTTCAACTAGAAGTAGCACCTAATTCAATGGTGTAACATTTATTTGTTAAATACAACATTGAAGCACTGTCTCGGTTACAGGGATACATTTCTGTAAACTAGCAAAATATATACTAATTTCCAAGTTGAGTAACAAAGAAAAAAAATTAAGTAGCTACTTTGCTCCGACCAGTCTGCATTGCCTGAGACCATAACCTATGGTCAAGACAGGTTTAAATGCTAAGTTTATTTTAGTTCTAGAGCCAAAGAAATGGTATACAAACTGAAGGCTCTACACCATTGCCACAGTCTCTTAACGGTTAAACCGCATTTTCTTTTGTTGTGTGCTCCCTGCTAATTAATGTCATTAAAGAGTGCACCGTTACACAGTTGTGAAAGTGCACACGATCATGAAACGTGTACCTGCTTGAAGCTCTTATCACCAGGAAGCGCCAAACATCTGGGAATGTCTTGTGGCTCACTCAGCCCAAGATACCTCTATTGAAGATTGTTTGTAATATGACCAGCTTCAAGGAATGGAATGTCTTAACTAATAGCTAAAGTAGATTTAATTCTTGCTTCAGCATTTGCAATGGACTCTTAATTGCTGATTGAAACCGAGATAGTGTTAGGTTTCTCTGCACCGCTTGCTAGGAGATGAGTAATGATATCATCGGGCGCGGTATATTTGCAAAAGGGACGAGCCTGTTCGCAAGAAAAAGAACGCCGCCAAAGGAAAGGCATCAGGCTAAGTTGCCGAATGGAATCAGCGGGCGCCTTCCCAAGCAGCACAGGTAATCTGCCCAATATTGCAACAGGATGCTTCCATCCTGGACCTTTGTAGGGCCGGTTTCTTCCAATACGGTTCCAATGTTGGGCCAATTACCTGTACTTCTTCGGTGATTGTTGCTCCACACGATGCCATCATCCATCTTCTGTAGCCAGATCATCGTTCCGGCTGTAATGCGTAATTGCGACGCCATTATGAATCCGAGTGCAAAAAATTGGTGGTGGTGTAGCTCTGGTTAAGCCTGTGGTTAAGCTCTGGTTAACGCGATAGCTACAGCTGGCCGAGTGGAATTTGGTCACGTGACCAACCACGTGATGAACCACTTGACCAGCCACGGCGTCGCCCTGCCCGCAGCTGCTCGCACCACGTGAGCAACCACGTGACAGCGTGGCGGCGCCGCCACGTTAAAGGCTCGAAATGCTATCGTAATGTAGCTATTGCTACAAAAAAAGTGCTCATGCTTTGCGTACACGCTTCATTCATTTGAACTTCAGAATTCGCAAAATATAGTCCAGGTTCTTTATAAATGGACTTCTTCATCGGCAGTCACGTCAAGGCATCTTTGCATTATTTCACATAGGCGTACCGTATCGCAACTGAACACAGTGTTTTCAACGGCTGGCTAAGAAAGCTGTGGTTCTTGTTTGTATGAGTGGTAATGCTCAAGGGGAAATTTCAAATAAAGCTCTCCTCTGAGTGCGCCATTGGTCATGTTATCAAGGTAAGACGGGAATGGACGTCGTGGAGAAGAGCGATATAGCGACCCACCTATAAGTTTGTCACAGGTATTGGAAAGTCGTGTCAGGATTTTTTTTTTACTTCGGATTGAAAATAAAATCTCCTGTGTTTCGCCAGCGCTAAATCTCTATGTGCATGCCTATTGAGCAGCATTGCTTTTTTTTTACATGAAACTCTGCAAGATATGAGATGTGATGCCACTAAACAAGAAATTTGTCTTATCTGTGTTCATTTTAATGTGTTTTTGCGCCGCATCAGAACAGGACTTTTCGTCTGAAATTCGCAATGCAGGACGTATTTGGTGCAATATGTGGGGTCGCTAATAACAAAAGAGCATTTTATTTCGCTGCCGTTGCCCCTGTCTAGTTTGGTTGTTTTGCGCCCTTTCGCATTTTATATGCATTACGGACCAGACAGCTAAGCAAGCTGGGCGTAGGGTTAGGGATTGCTCAGAAATAACTTGATGAAACAACAAAAGACAAGTAATTAGACAAGACCACTGCGCAGTGTCAACTCACGCTTTGTTAGAGAGACGCAAAATATACTCTGTTTTCACAGCCGAAGCTGATGTTCCATACTAAAAGAAACGCTTATACTTCAGTCCTGTAATTCATGGTAGATAAGTTCACAGTCATGAACAAGTACTGAAGGAGTGAGTGCTTACGCACGTTTGGCGGTTTATGCGAATATGAAATGCATCACTGATTTTCCTTATTAACTTATCCTTATGTTTGTAGAGGACATAAGCTTGATAAATAAGAGGGGTACTTGGTTTGCTAAAACACTAAGGACTCCAGAAGTGACTTTGAAGTTAAAATGCCTTATAGCAGGTGAGAGGGGGGTTGCTGCGTAAATGCATTCCAAACGGTGCGTATAATGAAGTCAAATTTGTGCAAATGTTTATAGTATCGGGGACAAAAGTTTGCGGGACGCGAATTATTAGAAAAACGTTTATTGTAGCTCAACCTCGCTATCCATTCGCCTGATATTGTCACTAGAGGAAAGAGCATTTAGGTATTTAATAAATTCTTACGATATCAGGCGACTGGGTACCGAGCTGGAGCCACAATAAAAGTTTTTCCAAGAACTCGCCTCTCGCAAACGTTTGTCCTCGCTAGTGCATTCTCTATTTCACTAGTAATGTTCGAGTAGGCGAATTGCCTGCTCTCCTGAGATTTACGAAGCAACCGCTTGTCTTTCGAATAGTTTTCTACCTTTTCTTGGATTCGACAAGCGTAAATTCTCTACAGGTTCAACCCCTTTCCAATCGATGTGGTCCTCTGCCATTGGTCTCTGCTTCCATTGTCGTAAGGCGTTGGAGCAGCCGTTGCGCTGGTCGCGATATTAACACGCTCGTAATGCCCTCTGGTTTGACAAACGCGAATCGAGACCATCTCTGACTGCCCGCCTTTGCCGAAGTCCACGGAAAACGACGACACGTTTCACACGCCAGAAAAAGAGCTTCATCCTCGCTAATCCAGTATCGGCAAAGAACTGGGCGTCGTTTGTCCTACGGATTGGCTGCAGCTTTATCAGTGTTACTCAGTGGATGCGATGGTACGAGGCAGTGGCAGCGTCGGCGATTAGCCGTTTGGTTTTCTACATGCTCTTGCTTTCGTCGCATTGACGTCCGGGCCAAATGAAAATGATCGTTACTCAGTACGGCCGTAGTTTGTCTTAGTCGTCAGCTAAAAGCAATCCCAGATGTATAAAAACAACAGAAAAACTGATATTTTTTTTCAAACTGTGATGCAGTTTATGAGTTTTCGGCGTTTTACAACCCAAAGCGACTCTGGCTATGAGGGACGCCGTAGTGAAGGGTTCCGGAAAATTCGACCAACTGGTGTTCTTTAACGTGCACTGACATCGCACAGTACACGGGCCTCTCGAATTTCACCTCCATCGAAATTCGACCACCGCGGCCGGTATCGAACCTGCGTCTTTCGGCTGAGCATCCGAGTGCCATAACCACTGAGCAAGCGCGGCGGCAAAACTGTACGGCAGAGTGGAAAGTTTGTTAGTTGCAGGAAGTGCTGTCGTACTGCAGAAAAAACTGGAAATTGGTCAAGGACACATGAAACCATGCACACAAAGATAGGTTACCCGTAATAATTACGCATATCTATGACAATGGCCAACAACGTCCATGTATATCACATCTTCGTAGACATAACCATGCTAGCCTTCATCGCGTAAGTTTGAATGCTGCTTGTGGGAACTGCTGTTTGCCTAAAACTTTCTCCAAAGCCTAATTTCAGGAATACTCTCTGTAATGTTCTTTGTGAGAACAACGTCATTCTAAAAGCAAACAAGAAACTCATGCAGTGACCAGAAGCTTGTGAGCTAGTAGAAAAGGGTTAGCTAATTCTCAATGCCCTCTGAAGCACGCAATTTTTTATTTCAATTACAAAACTGCAAATACAAGAAGGCAATACATTACTGCTAGAAGTCAGTAATAAAGTCCTATGTCTACCTATTTTACATTTTCTTATATTCCCCTTGTTGTGAAGGCCATGTGTGGTGTCGCAATACGATAGATGTCTTAGTCAGGCAAATGGGAGGATATTAAACGCTTCAAGAGATTCAAATAGCAGGTTTTTAAACATGGGATCTATGTGAAATTTTTCACCTCGTTATATCGATGGTGTCGATGTAGAGCGCCGGCCATGTGTCCCATAGTTCCTGATTTAGTCATCGTGTACCCGTGCTAATGCGCCGGTTATACATAGAGTATCAAGGGATTTAAAACAAAGCCATGGAGGGGGGGGGGGGGCGTAGACACGTTGAAAATTGAGAACAAGTAATTCTGCGCAAGTTAAGACGTAGAAAAAGAACAACGAATTTATGCGGTATCAAGAAAAACGCTCTTAACCACCAGCACAGGTCTGAACACTGCCTCCCATATAAACGTGTCAATTAACCAGCCACCCTAAGTCCTTCGACTGCAAAGTAATTCACATAGTCGGCTGTCAAGCTGCAAACCCAGCATAGAGTTCCAAGGAAATATGTGACAGGGCATACTCTCATCGTAAACTGAATCTAGCAGAGTTTAGCACCAGAAATTTGTCTAGTGACGCAAACGTATGCATTTTGATAATTTATTAGTTATTTAAGCAGAAATAAAGCAGTTAGCTTTAACGTGGTAGAGGCGGGCCAAGCAATTTGTAAGATAGGGTGCATAAGCTCTGGTATCCCATTGCACCAGACAGGAGAGGACCTTTAGTTACTTATTTTAAACGAATAGTGTGCCGAGTACCACGAACCATATATTATTTGGGATAATCGAAAACTTCCCGTCTAAACAAACGCACATATGGCTGTGGGGCTGAGCCACCTAGCAGAAATTTTCTTCAAATTTTCTGAGATGGCAATGTCGCTTTGGGGCTTTATACGACGACTCTTCTAACCCTGATATTAGGAAGGCCGTAACGATCGCTTGCTGCCCAAATTGATAATGAGTGTCGCATTAACTGGAATGCATACCCTTCATATCATTCTGCATTACAGCCCTGAGATGGTTTAAAAGATGCCTGCCACACGTATTAGCCAGGGTACGACTATTTTGCCTCGTGCGTCAATGTCGATGGCGTCGTCACGATCAGGATAGTACAAGTTTGCACTTGCAAGCCATTTTAAGAAATGATAAAAATCAAGCCTTAATTCCTGCAAGAAGCGATGATAACTTACAAGATAACAATTCCAAGGTGCCCGAAGCTTCTTCCAAGACAGATAACCCTTTTATTTTTAAGGCGAGGTGATGACTTTAACAAAAGTCCTCTCACGCGCTCGCAAGTGACTCACAGAAATTTGTAAGCTTTGGCTCCGCTCTCGTAGCTTCTAATCCACCGCGAATAAGGTGTAACAAAGATGACCTAATGTGCTTGCAGTGACTGAGAGCAGTGGACGCCAATAAGCCTAGATACTATGGAAGCCACAAATCAGGGTGGTCAGGGTGGCCACCAATAAAATATCCTGGACCTTTCGCACCGCCCAGTGCACTTTTGTCGTAACCTGCCTGGGCTAGGAGATTGGATAGGTTTTGAGGCGAACGACCGGGCTTAATTTTAAGTATTATCTATTTCTAGTGTCGCACATGGCTGGTATGTATTTTAAAAGCGATCGGAACCACCGAATACACACACGCACAATATCTATTTAAAATGCCTAAACCTTGCCGTATACACGATCGACTTTCGGTGTGACATGAATATACGACATCCTTGAAATCAGGCTACGTGCATAAAATGACGTGGCGCTTGCAGTCTGTTGAAAGAAATGGTGGGGGTATACATACATCGCAATTATTGGAATAACTACAATCATGCAAAAGAGCTCTAATATCCAGTGCACAGCCTCATTAATTAAGCACAAACGATTTTGTACTGGATATTTCGGTCTCGGCTCAGCTAGCGTTGTATGACTCCATTACGTCATGGTCGACGGCCTGAAGTATCAATGATGACGCAGCTCAGAAAACTATGAAGTGAGAAGTACGTGTGCTGGCGCCTCCAGTGCGTGTGGTGTGTAGCCAAGTAATCCCAACTTCACAGTTGGAATATACATTTGGGCCCAGGGCTGCTGCTCCGTCAGCGGGGACGGTTAGCCCTTTCACGTTTGAAGACGTACGGCCAATACGACAACGCTTTAACGTTGCTACCGTTGCTACCATTGCCTTTTTTTGCATAGCCTAATTTTGGCATGCAGCCGTAGTTCCTATAGTTAGCGTATTTACCGTGTGACGGTGCTAAAACGCTCTGTTCGCGCACTAAGCACACTCGTCCAGACCGTCTGAAACGCGGTTCTGGTTTCTCTGGTCCTGCCTACCAATAGCCGTCGACGTCTATTTCGCCCTGCCCGCAATCATGCCGCTTGGCTCAACGCGTTGTTGGATATTTTAATTTCAATACAGCCTTCTCTTTTTCTTGTGATTCTTTAGCAGATAACTCCTGTATTCTCTAAATGAGGGCTTTATTTAGCATCTTCCGCGCGAGAACGACTGCACTTTTGCGCGGTTGTTTTTACGTAGCTGAGCGTGAAAACACCTACACTACCTGTTCGCTTACCACGAAAGGCATTCATGTTGGTAACAGCGCAAAGACGGGACGACATAAAAGTACAACACAAGCGCTGACTACCAACTGTCATTTTTATTTCAGAAGGACATGAATATATACCGCATCGCCGTGACAATAGCACAAACAGATTCAAGGCGCACCGTACTGAATGGTGAAGCGATATGCACGTTCCTCGCTTTGATGACATGAAACAAACTGACTGTACAATGGCTAAACATTGATTAAAACAAAAACAAGTGTAAATGGTGACAATTAACTACCCAACACGTGTAAACAGGTGCCAACAAGCGAGCAGGTGTAAATAGGTGAGAACAACGAAACAAGATTAAAGAAGCGTGAACTTGTGGCTTGGCGAGCGCCATGCATAAGATGATAAAGAGATACTATTTCTTTAGGAAGCAACAAGACGGATGGCGCACTGACACAGCTGACGTCTTTATTCTTGATAACAAAACTTTCTTTTTTTCAGATTTCTCTGGCACTGGGGCTCTGATAACTCCTAATGACGCGGGTTAGGTCAAGAAGAGGAAGGCAATCTTTAAAGTTCGCGGGCGGAATTCCTAAGTTGGAGCCGGTTATCGCAATCTGAGTATTTGCATGGTCTAATTGCTGCAACCGACTCCAACACATTAATATACCGCGTGAACTGCAAAGAAGGCCTTCCCTCTTTCATAAAACCCGCGTGATTTTTTTAGTTTTCTTAACCAGGATACCTGAGAAATATGGGAATTTTTTGTCGCCAAGAATGAAGACGACAGCTGTGTCAGGGCGCCGGCTATCACGTTGCTTCCTAAAGAATTATATCTTTATCATCATGATTATGACGCGCATACAGCCGCAAGTTCACCGTTATTTAATGTCGCTTGGTTGTTCGTCACTGTTTACACTTGTATTTTTTTAGATTTTTTGACAGTTGTAGAGTCAACTTCTTTCATCTCATAAGAATGAGGCATGTGCTTGTCATCTCAACATTCGGTGCTGTGCGCCTTGAATCTATCTGTGTTGTTGCTGCGGCGATGCAGTAAATATTCATGTCCTTCTGGGATAAGCTGCGTCAGCTAAACGTCGCCGCTTGTGGTGAGTTTTTTCTGTCGTCCCGTCCTCGCACCGTTGCCAACAGTACCAGGAACCTTCAAGCCCAACTCGCCACTCCTATGAAGAAACGCAAGCTACGCTTTCTTCGATGTGGCTAATAGATACTCCTGCTTCCGGCCTCATTGGCATCGCTCGACAGACAGTGTTCACTCGTAAAGCAAGGGCGCATCTTGTGGATCCGGTGTGTGCTCTGCGATTTAAGCGACCGTTAATTTCATGAAACCGCGACCAAAAGCCCATTCGGGGATCACTTGAATTCGCAAAAACTTCTGAATTTGCTGTCGACAGTCACCGATGTAACGTACACCCTTGCAGACTGATTAGACTCACTCGCCACGGAAAGAAGCCGGCATCAACTAAAAGTTAATAAGCTGGTAAGCGTTCACCGCTGGTGAGTGTTGATGAGCGAACACAAGGAGCGCATTATGTTAAGTTGCTTTTTTTGCTTGTTTCTGATAAGCATAAGACGAAGAGAAGCGCGGCTATTCGCATTGTGTCATCAGCGTGAAGTTTTCGCCAGCCAACCGATCTGCTGTCTCGTCAGGTGACCGTCCGCCGCTGGTTTCGTCCGCTCCGCACTCAAGAAAGCCATTCACATTATGGGGGTACCCTGGCATAGGTAGTACTGGCGTTGTCGTCGGTCTCACTACGGAGGTTTTTATTGAGTGCTAACGGACCGGTGCACTCCCTACAGGGTCCGCCGACCAACCCAGTGAACGCCGGCAGGCGCGGTTGATGAGAGGTGGGATGAATGCCGTGTCAACATTTGGCACTGTGCCCATTGACGTCACTTGCTTGTGTGAAATTGCCTATCGGCTCCTCTGGCAATATTCAGAATTATATTACATCGTGTTCCACTCAGCGCCTGCGATTGAAGCTTGCCAGAAGGCATATCCATAGGAGCTTAAATCTCATCAAATTATTTTCAGTAGTTCGAAATTTCCTTTCATTAAACGTTTTAAGTAATGAGTGATTTGAAGTGCATTTTATGCCCCTTAAGCAATTTGAGACACGTTTGGGTAAAGGAAGACTTATTTTAATTACTTTTTCTTATTTCGAACTTGCCACTGGCATTGGAACTCCATAGCAAAACGTGAACTCTTAAAATAAATATTTTGCTTGGGAAATGTACCGTTCTCTGGTCAAAAGGCATTGCGGAACTTTCATACGAAGCTGCTCAGTTTCAGAAATGCAGTGTCCGACTTTTGGTAGAAACACTTGCCACATGTTGGCAGAAATAATTCATTTTAAACTGGAAAGAATACGTTAAAGGGATCATGAAATGGCACATACCGAGGCTAAGAAAAGCGCATGAGCGATCGGTATTCCATCACTCGTCAACGCACGTCAAAATGCTTAAGCTGGCTTCACAAACATCGAAGATATCGGTGAATAAAAATGATACTCCTCCTCGACCCTCAACTCATGCACGCCGCCACACCAGAAAAAAAATTAACAAAGAAAACTGGCAAGAAAGTGCCCCCGCGCACCATCCGGCCACGCTCCCTGTGTGTACCTGCTGACGTCAGTGGGCTCGCCCAGACTGCCCACTAACGTCGTCAGGGTAGACGATGCGCTGTGAGATGCCGCCTTTATCGGTTGCGAGCTACCACGAGCAGTGAAGACTGCACCACTACCGGACATCTTCAGTGGGCGCGGCGAAAGGGCCGAGCAAAGGACGCTCACCATGCGTTTTGCTTTCACCCTTCAGGCGTTGCTGCTGTCAATCGGCGGTGTGCTCCTTCCTGCTACGGCCCCGGCTTCGCCGGCACCAGCGTCAACGGCTACAAGAATCGATGCGGATCATGGCCAGAACTACATCGTCATCGAGGCACCAATGCTATTTGCATCAAGCCATGGTTCTGTGACGTCATCAGGAAGCCTGGCTATAAAGACTGCACCACTACCGGGCATCTTCAGTGGGCGCGACGAAAGGGCCGAGCAAAGGACGCTCACCATGCGTTTTGCTTTCACCCTTCAGGTTAGTTATAGTTCTTGTCTACGGAGCGATAACCGATTTCTCATTGTTGTGCCGCGCCCACAGAAGTGCTTGAGTATTGCATATGACTGTTTTTGTGTTTTGAAATTACTTGTTTGCGGAGACGTGGAAGAAAATCCTGGACCAGCAATAGAGGAAATGCTTCAGACTCTTGTAGATGGTCAGCAGTCTATTAGGTCAGACATAGCTGACTTGAAAGCACGACTGGAGAACACAGAGACACTAATACACAGCTTTGGTGTGCGTTTGACAGACCTCGAGAGCAAAGTAAACGCGATGCAGGGAAAGATTATCTCGAACGAGGGAGTTAACTCAGCTTTAACAGACATACAGGTGACTCTCCAATCGCAGCATGCAAAATTAGTCGATCTGGAAGATAGAAGTCGCAGATCGAACCTAATTGTTTTCGGAATCGCAGATATACCTGACGAAACAGAAACCGACTTAAGAAATAAAGTTATAACAGAAACATTCGAGCATAAACTGGGCGTTACCTGTTCGTCTGTCGCTCGTATTCATAGACTTGGAAAGCCTAAACCAAATCGACCAATTATTCTTTCTTTCCAAGATTTCCGAGAGAAGCAAGCCGTCTTGTTAAACGCAAAAAAACTGAAGGGAACAAACACTTATATTCAGCAGGATTATTGCGCAGACACGTTAAGGAAACGCAAGTTGCTTTGGGACAGCTCTAAACGTGAAAGAGACGCTAAGGAAAAGGTGTCACTTGCATATGATAAACTTAGAATCGGCGACAAGACCTTTCTTTGGGATGACGCGTTGAACACCAGAAAAGAGCTGCCGAAACCGAAAAGGTTATCTTCTTCTAGCTAGCAGTCCGAGCCTTGCCAGCTACGCTTGCTGTCTCTAAATGCTCGCAGTATCGTAAATAAAGCAGATAAGCTTGAAAATCTTTTGTTGCTGTATGCCCCCCATCTTTGTGTTATCACTGAAACTTGGTTGAACGAGTGGATTCATGACGATGAAATAGTTCCACCAGCTTATCAGTTGTATAGAAGAGATAGAGGCTCTCGGGGCGGCGGTGTAGCAGTCATCGCGAAAAAGGGAATTAACATAGACGTTCTTGATCAAATCCACAATCACGAAAGTTTATTCTTAAGAGTGGTGTGGTCGGGAGTGACTTTTGTTCTTGTCACGGTTTACCGCTGTCCTGATTCAAAAGACGATTACATGATTCAGTTATATGATGATGTTGTAAAGCTGCAAGGTAAAAATTTAATAATCACTGGAGACTTCAATTTGCCAAGTATTAATTGGAACGACCTTAATTATGGATGCTCCACTTCTTCTGACGCGCTACTGAACATTATGCTTTCTCTTAACCTGGATCAAGTAGTAAAAGTAAACACAAGAGAGAATTCAATCCTTGACCTTCTGTTCGTTAGTGAAATTTTTTGCAGTGGAAATGTATCCGTTGAGGCTGGAATTTCAGATCATGAACTAATTTTTTTCACGTGGGCTAGGGCTCTTGATAAGCAGAAAAACACTTCTGCAGAAAACTTAGTTAAGGATTTTATTCGAGCCAATGATGTGGAAATAATAGACTATTTGGATACTCACCTTTGCGTTCCGGTGACTAACGTTGAAAGCGCATGGAAGTTGTTTCGTAATACTGTCACATACTGTGTAGAAAATTTTATTCCATTAAAAAGAGTGCGTAAACGTCGCTCAAACCCATGGATTACGAGAGAGATAATTCACTGTGGGCGCAAAATAAAACGAATGCGGAAGAAAGCTAAGACAGGAAGTGAGCGGCTAAAACTTCTGAAGAATAATTTATTGACAATGATTAAGAAAGCCAGAAATAATTTTTTCAGTTACAGGTTGGAGGAGTTCATTAAAAGTGACCCTTCAAAATTCTGGCGATTTCTTGGGCAAACTAAAACAGACGTTTCGAAAATAAAAGTCGCTGGCAGAACACTGACTGACCCCTGTAGTATAGCAGAAAGTTTTAATCGCTACTTTCAAAGTGTATTCTCGGAACCGGATGAATTTGTGCATAGATCACCCGCATCTGTTTCTTCACAAGAAATTGTAATCACGCGCGAGGGTGTTCTGGCGATGGTTTTGAATGTCGATACCAGGAAATCTGGTGGACCTGATGGCATTCCTAATTTGTTTCTGAGACGCTATGCAGAGCAGGTTTCTGGATTCCTTACGGATCTTTTTAACTTATCAATGAGTTCATGTGATATACCAGATGACTGGCGAAAGGCACGCATTGTTCCTATACATAAAAAAGGGAGTCGCCTATTAGTAACGAACTATCGCCCAGTTTCTATCACTAGTCAATGTTGTAAGATGTTGGAGCATGTTATAGCAAGTTACCTTCAGAAATTCCTTGCTGAACAAAACACACTTTCCCCTTACCAGCATGGTTTCAGAAAAGGCCTGTCTACTGTCACACAGTTGGTCTCAACAGTTCATGAATTTTTGAGTATTCTTGACACTTCTGGACAGTTAGATGTGTTGTTTTTAGATTTCTGTAAGGCCTTTGACAAAGTGCCTCATGGTAAATTATTGTTGAAGTTGCAGCGCCTTGGTCTTCCATCTGACATAATAGGATGGATTTATGCTTATCTTAAAGACAGACAACAATTTGTTCAAATTAAAAATTACTCATCCGGCATGCTTTCTGTTACCTCCGGAGTTCCCCAGGGAAGTGTTCTCGGACCATTGTTATTTTTACTTTATATAAATGACTTAGTAGATGTTTTACCAGGTGATGTTTCAATCAGGTTATTCGCAGACGATTGTGTTGTTTTTAAAAAGAACTCGAGCACGGAAGACCACACTTCTCTACAGGCTGCCTTGAATGCTATTGATCTTTGGTGTCAAGAGTGGGGCATGGAATTAAACGGGGAAAAAACTGTTCTGCTCCGCGTTACAAGAAAGAAACACCCCAGCATATTCACATACGAAATAGGCAAGACTGTGATCTCTGTAGTTGATAAATATAAGTATCTAGGAATAACCCTCACAAATAATCTATCATGGTCCATTCATATCACAGATATTTGTGCTTCCGCTTTTCAAAAATTATGCTTTTTGAAACGAAAGCTTGAAAATGCTCCCGTTAGAACAAAACTTTTAGCCTATAACACATGCATAAGATCGAGACTGGAATACGCGTCGGTGCTGTGGGATCCCTACACCAAAAAGGACATAGAAAAATTGGAACGCATTCAAAGAAAAGCTGTGAGGTTTATATTTGGAAAATATAGAAGACTAGATTCTCCTTCACTACTCATGCAACAACATAAAATTCCAACATTAGCAATACGCCGGAAAATAAATCGACTTCTGCTCCTTCATAAATTTTTGTCAAGTAAAGTCCCGTTTAAACTTCCAGACTGCATTCAGAAAGCTACCACCAGGCGAACAAGGCACACTACTCAATACACACTGGCTCCGATTTTTGCAAAAACCAATTCTTACCAGAACAGTTTTTTCCCCAAAACAGTGAATGAATGGAACAAACTACCACCGAGCATTTTTGAATCGAATAACTTTCTATCAGAACTGGAAAGTCTTTTTTTTTCCCAGCTAAAAGGCGCCTTGATTGCACTGTATTCTTGTACTGTACCATGTCATTTTCTCACTCTTTCTATATTAATGCCTCTTTACGTTGTACTTTTGTATCTTGGACTGATGTCCTTTTTCTTGTATAGTTTTGTTCCAAATTTTATTGTGGTCAAGTATTCATTTGTTGCCAGACTTACTGGTGTTGAATTTCTGGTCATTTTTCTTTTGTTTGTTTAGCCTTTTTACTTTGCATTCTTTGTAAAATGCCCCTCCTGCTAGGGCCAAAGCATTGGCCTGCAAAATGGTTAAATAATAAATAAATAAATAAAATTATTTGGAAATAATTGGCTCAAGGAAAACCTTTGGGGTTGATTTGAATACCCTCATAGACAACCTCAATAGATCTGTTGAACTAGAATAGGACATAACAGCATGGTTCCGGGCTAGTTGGTAATCCATTTAAACTAAGAAACAGCGCGACGAAACACGGACACACGAAAAAAACGACACACACGAGGACCATCGCAATCTTTTCAGGGTCCTGTTAACAGTTTTCTGAACGTTCGCTGCACTGGCACTTTCAGTGTTTTGAAACTCGTTGAAATGAAGAGAGGCCACCACCGTCTGGAAGACGTTGAAGTAACAAGCGTTAGCTGAATTATTTACTAGATGAGGAAAGCGAAGAAAGGCTCGTCTCGACAAACGGAATGTAATAAATACCCTCTGAAATGGGGTGGATTGACACCATGCTCGGCTACGCGTGCACGCACGCCGCCTAACGGAGCGATGGCCGCCCAGCGCCATCTATCAGAAAAATTGCGATGTACGTCTACCCGTTGTCGAGTTGCACACCCTCAAGATACATCCAATACTGAGTTTTCTTCGTTTGGGCGGTCAAGGTGGGCCTAGAATTCGACTTTCGGTGCGATATCGTAACGCTTCAATTTGTAGTTGCATCTATGCACTGTTTTTTCTATTATTTAATTGTTGTTTCATTTCGATACCACAACCAATAGGGTTTAATTTGCCTATCAAATTCGGTATACAACTGTCCCCGGATGGGTGTCCCTTGTGGTCGCAGTACAAATAGCGGAAGAATGTATGTGATTACATATCTGCTACGGGCCCGGTTTGGGCCTAAGATATTAAACTCCTTTTTGGAAATATGGAGGAGTGCTTGCAGCTTGCTTCACCTCCGCCTTAGGTTGGCCCAGTATTGCATTCCCTCCGGGATCGGCCCAGGGCATTATCGGCATTAGGGCATTGGATTCGAGAAACGAAACTATGACGCCATTCGTCCCCTGACGTCATACTCCCATAGTTCCACCTCTATCCAACATATTGGACCGGGACGTCATGACTGGCACGCGGCAGATGGTTGTTTCTACAATGCTGCAAGTCTCGATGCGAGATGCGCTGTTTTCTAGTTGCTGCCACAGATGGCGCTGTGATCTCCGGGTGGTCGCAGACCGCACGAAATCTCAAAACCTGATGAGTAGGAGCTAACGCTCTTAAAGTATTTGCTTTGGACTCAATGGAGTTTCGGCTGGTAATGTTGCAATTGATACTTCAACTCAAAAGCTTGTTCAGGTGACGTTCATTCGTTGTCTTCACTATTTTTCTCCACCAGATAAAATGCAGTACGCTACGAAATGGCGTCTTTTTTGCCTTTATATCTCGATTTATGAGCGAAGCCACGCCTTATGTCGACGGTTAGTTCCTGTTTCCATCGAAATACGATTTGTGCCAGGCGATCTGGACGTTACGCTAGTATTTCTCGGCAGAAAAAAACATCCGCAAGTAAATGCGATCTGCAATTTAACTTCCTGTTTGCCGTCGGTCTCTTGTTCATTTTATTGCTGATTGCATCATCCTAAAGATATGAAGTAATTAACTTAAAAAATAAAGAGAAAGACCGCTTGTGACATTGTCAGAACAGGGAAACGGGCAACAAGATGCGTGGTGTTGCCGCGATAAATCCAGACTCTGCCTCCACAAGCAGCCCATTTTTGCTCTCATCACGGAGTAAATGCATGCTGTACACTTTTATAAAGCGCTCTCTCGTTCGCGCGTCCCATTAAGAAAAATACTGTGGTGTTTACTGCCAGCATCTGCTTTAATGTTTGCAGCTTCAACCGCTCTGGAAGGTATTTATGCATCTGTGCGCGTAGGACGGTGACAGTTCTAGTATGGCGAAGATTAGTAAGGCTCAGATACATTCTGCTCTGTCTATGCGTGTATGTTATTCGTCATGTAGAACCACCTCGACTTCACGTATGCCCTCTAAATTCTCGATCGGTACCACTTCTTCCTCTCTGGATAAATACCTTATTTTTATGGGCAGCTAAGAAACCGAACCCATCGAAGACATAAGCTGTGTAGTCTCTTTTAGTCACGATATGAACATACTATGTTTTCCAAAACTGGACAGTTCCTCACAACGCAATTGAAAGTTAGAACAGCATAGTTGCGGTACGAACGAATCATCGTCGTCATCGGGCCAACTACGTCCCCTGCCGAGAAAAGGCCACGCCTATTGATATAGAGTTAATGGAGTCCTTTCTTAACAGATTTAATAACTGGCAAGGTGCCTTAAGCAAAAAAGTTTTTCCATTAAAGTTAAAGTGAAGGCAAACAGAAATTCGCCTGTATCTATAGTGTACGGCTGTTTAGTGACAGAGAGGTGCACTTACCAAAAACTTTCCTCTTACATGCCAAAAAATACCGATAAACGAAAGACAGGTGTCGTAATCATCTTCCGGCTTCGCAAGTAAAATGCACGCGCAGGCACTGATTTTTGGGCGCGGGTAATAGTGTCACGTAGTGGTGACCGCAGTCGAAGCAGCAATGAAGACGGACAAAAGGGTCGTCTAAAAGAAAACTGTTTATTGGGTTGACTTGCACCCAAAAGGGACTGAATCACTCGGCGGCGGCGAATCGACAAGCGTGCTCGGCGGTAGTCGAACAGAATGCCCGCCGCTGTCGTCCGTGCTCAATTTAAAGCTGGTAGCGAAGTTTCGAGATAAAGCGCGCAAAGTTACTAGAATATTCTGGAACAACGTAGAATCAACTCTGCCTGGCTGCGATCAATCGAGATAAATCTATTCGCGTGTTGCGTCGCAAACAAAGCGATAAAGTGGTGTGGCGGCAGATTTGAAAAACGAACAAACACTGCAAATATTCGCGGCATTCTTCCCCTGTCAAAGAAGCATCGACCCGATGCATTAAAACAAATAATGCGACTAGTAAGAGAAAAAAACGGATCTTGCGAAAATAGAGCATCGAAATGCAGCGGCCTTTACCTCGCATAATCCGGCTTCAGACGGACTACATGGACCACTTCTGGTCGTTCGCGGCGTCGCTAGGATGCAGTCATTGCGTCAGGGATTTCTTCATAACCCAGTCACCCAGCCGACGAAGAACCTTGAACGGACCCGAATAGCGGCGCAAAAGCTTTTCACTCAATCCACGGCGGCGAATGGGCGTCCACACCCAGACTTGGTCTCCTGGCTTGTATTCCGCGTTGCGTCTTCGTAGGTTGTAGCGTCTGGCGTCGGAGCGCTGCTGATTTTTGATCCGTAATCGGGCAAGCCTTCGAGCTTCTTCTGCGCGTTGAAGGTAGGCGGCAACGTCGACGTTCTCTTCTTCTGTAACGTTGGGGAGCATGGCGTCTAGCGTGGTCGTGGCATCCCTGCCATGGACGAGCCTAAAAGGCGTCATCTTGGTGGTCTCCTACACTGCGGTGTTGTAGGCGAAGACGACGTAAGGCAGGATGACATCCCAGGTTTTGTGTTCGGCATCGACATACATGACGAGCATATTGGCGATGGTTTTGTTTAGGCGCTCGGTCAGTCCGTTGGTCTGCGGATGGTATGCAGTGGTCCTCCGGTGGCTGGTTTGGCTGTAACGCAGGATGGTTTGCTTTAGTTCCGCCGTTAATGCTGTTCCTCTGTCCGTGATGAGCACATCGGGTGCGCTGTGTCGAATAAGAATGCGCTCCACGAAAAATTTGGCGACATCTGCTGCTATTCCGTTCGGCAGGGCTTTCGCCTCGGCGTAGCGGGTCAGGTAATCGGTCGCTATGATGA
This sequence comes from Amblyomma americanum, assembly GCF_052857255.1. Classification (NCBI taxonomy): domain Eukaryota; kingdom Metazoa; phylum Arthropoda; class Arachnida; order Ixodida; family Ixodidae; genus Amblyomma; species Amblyomma americanum. The sequence goes on along the minus strand of NC_135503.1, from coordinate 79,017,386 downwards.
TCCTCTTATTTCCAGATGTTGACGTTTGAAAAGGGCCAAGCAAGTCCATGCCGATCTGCAGATAGGGCCTTGAGGGAGGTTCAATGGGGTTTAGAAATCCTGCTGGTCGTGTGGGAGGGGTCTTTCGTCGCTGACAATCTCGGTAGGTTTTCACATAGTGTGCGACATCGGCAGACAGTCGGGGCCAGTAATACTTGTCTTGAATGCGGCGGAGGGTGCGAGTAAACCCGAGATGTCCAGCTGTCGGCTCGTCGTGTGAAGTCTGTAGAACGTCTTCGCGGAGACAAGCACGTACAACAACGAGGTAGGCTGTTTTGCTCGCTGCAAAGTTTTTCTTCACAAGGACCTCATTCTGCACACACAAGGAAGATAGTCCTCGCTTGAATGAAGCGAGGGATGAAGAAACCTTGCCTTCCAGGTACTCGATGAGGCGTTTAAGGTCGGGGTCCTAGCGTTGCTGCTGAGCAAAAGAGCTAGGGCTGATGAGTCCCAGGAAGGCGTCCTCATCGTCGTCCGGCGGCAGTGTATCTACAGGGGCTCGTGAGAGGCAATCGGCGTCAGAGTGCTTGCGTCCAGACTTGTAAACGACGGTGACGTCAAACTCCTGGAGACGCAGACTCCATCGAGCGAGTCCGCCAGAGGGATCCTTCAAATTTGCAAGCCAGCACAGCGCGTGGTGGTCGCTGACAACCTTGAACGGACGTCCGTACAGGTAGGGGCGGAATTTCGATGCAGCCCAGATGATGGCAAGGCACACCTTCTCAGTTGTCGAATAGTTAGCCTCGGCCTTGGAAAGGGAACGGCTAGCGTATGCGATGACTTTTTCCAGCCTGTCGCTTTTTTGAACGAGGACGGCGCCTAGGCCCATGCTGCTTGCGTCGGTATGAACTTCAGTATCGGCGTTTTGATCAAAATGGGCGAGGATCGGTGGGGACTGTAAACGACCCTGAAGTTCCTTGAAGGCTTCTGCTTGCGGCGCTTCCCATTTAAACGGCATGTCTGCCTTCGTCAGTTGCGTCAGGGTCTCGGCAATGCGCGAAAAGTATTTCACAAATCGTCGGTAATATGCGCACAGTCCGAGAAATCTGCGCACTGCTTTCTTATAGGCCGGCGGTGGAAACTGCAATAGCAGCTGTTTTCTGCGGGTCTGGGCGTACTCCCTTCTTGCTAACGATGTGGCCTAGAAACAGCAGCTCTTCGTAGGCAACGTGGCATTTCTCTGCTTTCAAGGTTAGACCATACGACTTGATGGCGTCTAGTACTGTTCGAACACTTTTGGGGTGCTCTTCAAAGTTTGAGGCGAACACAACGACACCATCTAAATATGCGATACAAATTTGCCACTTCAGGCCTGCCAGCACTGTATCCATTACTCGCTGAAACGTCGCTGGTGCGGAACAGAGACCAAATGGCATCACCTTCAACTCAAACAGCCCATCCGGAATGATGAATACTGTCTTCTCGCGATCTTTTTCGTCGACCTCAATTTGCCAGTATCAGCTCTTGAGGTCCATCGATGAGAAATATTTGGCGTTGCAGAGGCGGTTCAGTGTGTCATCGATGCGGGGGAGGGGGTAGACGTCCTTCTTGGTTATGTTGCTCAAGCGGCGCTAATCCACGCAGAATCGAAGTGCGCCGTCTTTCTTTCTCACTAGAACAACCAGTGCCGCCCATGGGCTGTTTGAAGGCTGGATGACGTCGTCGCGAAGCATTTCTTCGACTTGGTCCCGGATGGCTTGTCGTTCTCGAGGTGACACACGGTAGGGGCTTTGACGGAGAGGTCGGACGTGTTGGTCCGTTATAATGCGATGCTTGGCAAGCGGCGTTTGTCGCACGTTCGGCGATGTCAAAAACACTCACGGTAGCTTTGTAGCAGATATCGGATCTCGTCTTGTCTGTTCCGGGGCAGGGCTGGGTTGATGTCGAAAGTGCGCGAGTACTCTTGTTCACTCGTATCTTCTGCAGAGGGGTCGGAGAGGGCGAAGAAGTCTAGTACGTCGAATATTTCCTTGAAGAAAGCAATCGTCGTTCCTCTGTTAATGTGCCGTTATTCTTCGCTGAAGTTAGTCAGCAGTACTTCGGCCTGGCCATTGCGGAAATGTGCGATGCCTCTTGCGATGCTCATTCCTCGGTCTACAAGCAACTGCATGTTGCCCTCGATGATGGCTTCAGCGTTAATGGCTTTCGTGGCGCCTACGGTCACGGTAACACTTGAACGGGGTGGGACGCTCACTTCTTCCTCCAGGATACTCAGTGCAACGTGATTTTCTTGAGTTTTTATCGAAGCGATGGCTTCATCCGTCGAAAGCGTGATCAGCTTGGATCGCAGGTCGATGATCGCCTGATGCTCATTAAGGAAATTCATACCCAAGATCACTTCGCGGGAGCATTGCGGTTGCACAACAAAGGTCGCAGGATAGGTATGTCCTTTGACAGTCACTCGCGCTGTGCATCGTCCTGATGGCGTAATGAGGTGGCCCCCTGCGGTGCGAATTTGTGGGCCGTCCCAAGCCATTGTGGCTTTCCTCAGCTCTGCAGCGAATGTTTCATTCACAACCGAGTAATCGGCTCCTCTGTCGACTAGAGCGGTAACTTTCCGGCTGTCGATAGTCACTTCTAAGTCGGAGGTCCTGGCTCTTGCATTGCATGCCGCTCTCGGCGTCAGGTCATGACTTCGTCGCTTATGCGTGTCGCGGGTGGGGCGTGTGGTCAAAGCTCTCCTGGGTTGCGGAGCCGTTTTCAAGGCAGTTTGCGTCGTGGTCGGGGTTCTCATTGTGTGCGACGTCGGTGCAGCGAGTGTCGATTCTTCATGCGGCATCGCGGGTGCAACGTCTTCATGGGGCGTGTTCGGTGGAGGTTCTTCGGCGTTTCGCTCATGAGCAACCTCACCTCCAGAGGTTTCTGCCTTTAGTTTCCCTTACGGGGGCTGGGAGACCTTCCTCGTACCGCGGCTTCGTAGCTGCGGCGTGGCGACGCAAAGCGCGAGGTTGACGCCGATTGTGAGCACGAAAAGCGGTTCGGCGTAAACTCCTCTCGACGCAGGTACTCGTCGATTTCCTGCGGACGTTGTCCGAAGCGTGGTTGTGGGGCGTTAACGGCAAATCCTCGAAGACCTATACGTCGGTACGGGCAGTGACGAAGAATATGGCCGGCCTCACCGCAATGGAAGCACAACGGCCGGTTGTCAGAAGACCTCCAGGCGTCGCATTTCCTGGGGCTTCAGTGTCGGTCATAGCCTGGGCGGGCGGGCGCTAGGAGGCGGCGTTGTGGAACCAGTGGCTCATCTCGGGGAGGACGTGTGGGTTGTCGTTGGGGCTGAGCAGTCCTTACTGCAGCGGCGTAGGTCATGGCCTGGGGATCTGTGGCCGTCGGTGTGCCAAGTGCCTGTTGCACTTCTTCCCGCACCACATCCGTCAGAGTCGCTGCTTGTGGCTGTGGGGAGGATGGCAGCAATCGGCGTAGCTCCTCTCGGACGATTTCGCGGATAACTTCCCGCAAGCTGTCGCTGGTGGTGGCCGTCATGTCCGAACGGATTGCACAGGCAGTGGAAGGGCGATTGTACTGCCGAGCTCGGACGTCGAGATTCTTCTCAACCGTGCAGACTTCTTGCATGAATTCCTCGACTGGTTTTGGCGGCTGGCGGATGAGGCTGCCAGAGAGTTGTTCTTTTACGCCGCGCATTAAAAAATGAACTCTTTTTTCCTCGGTCATCTCGGGGTCGGCGCGGCGAAATAGGCGCTTCATCTCCTCGACGTAACCGCGGACGGGCTCATTCGAAAGCTGGATTCTGGACTCGAGGAGTCGTTCGGCTCTTTCTTTCCTCACGACATAGGTGAATATCTTCAGTAGTTCTCTCTTGAATAGCTCCCATATCGTTAGGGACAACTCGTAGTTTTCGTACCACGTGCGTGCGGAGCCATCCAATGAGAAAAACACGTGTCCAATTTTTGCCGCATCATCCCACTTGTTGAATGACGCCACGCGCTCAAATTGGTCCAACCATTCTTCAGGGTCTCCGCCTGGGATCCATTAAAAGTTGGCGGCACCCGCGGCTGCTGCATTATGATCGGTGTCGACATCTTCGGCGAGGTTGCGGTGCTCGTAGCAGCGTCTTTTCGCTGGCTGGTGCGGTCCGGCCGTTTCCCGAACTCAGGCTCCTCTTCCTGGAGACGTTGGCTGGCTCGCTGAGCTGCTGGCTCGTCCTCGCGTGCGAAGCGCTGAGGGCTGGCTTCTAGATGTCACGTAGTGGTGACGGCAGTCGAAGCAGCGATGAAGACGGACAAAAGGGTCTTCTAAAAGAAAACTGTTTATTGGGCTGACCTGCACCCAAAAGGGACTGAATCACTCGGCGGCGGCGAAGCGACAAGCGTGTTCGGCGGTCGTCGAACAGGACGCCTGCCGCTGTCAGCCGTGCTCAATTTTAAGCTGATAGCGAACTTTCGAGATAAAGCGTGCAAAGTTACTAGAACATTCCGGAACAACGTAGAATCAGCTCTGCCTGGCTGCGATCAATCGAAATAAATCTAATCGCGTCTTGCGTCGCAAACAAAGCGATAAAGTGGTGCGGCGGCAGATTTGAAAACGAACAAACACTGAAATATTCGCGGCAATGGAGTCTACGCTACACCTACATCCACATCAAAACGAAAACAGCCGTTCCTTTTCGGTGAGTTCGTCGCATGTTTGAGTGGACTATGGGGTGAATTTTTAAGTCCAATTTTCTTAGCGATAAATGCGTTTGTTCATTCTTCGCAAACGCCGACAAAGAAAGGGGCAAAGTATCTCTGTTTTTCAGGCAAGAATATTTGGATCAAGTTATTCTCATTGTCCGTTTAAATGATGCCACGTTCACTTTGTACTTGCGCTAGTGCGAATCCATCGCTTCTTAAGAGCCTCGGCGAGGCAGCAGTTCGAACACCGCTGTCTTGATTAGTTCCCGAGCAGCACAGGTAATCAGCCCAATATTGGAAGTATAATGTCAAATTCCGGTCTTAAGAAGGCCAGAGCAAAACCATCCAATTACTATGTTGGCCCGATTGCCTGTGCCGTATGGGGTGCGCTCTCAGATGTTTGGGACTCCGGGCCGAGGGCTACTAGTGTATTAATACTGGAGGTGGTGGCCAAGCACTGCACCCGGATGGCCAAATCCTGTTCTGGTGAAAGAGTGCTTCATCTTTGTTCTGTCTGTGAAGCTTTCTAATGATTTTACCATTCGCTAGCTCAGCGTTATTGGTCCCTGAAGAATCCGCACCATACATAGCGATGGCTGGGCCAAGACAACGTTTATTGCTTTTGAAGCGTGTTAATATGGGCGTTGTGCGAAACGGTTAGAGAAGGAGTGTGAGGAGGACAGCGGCGATAACAGTTGCCGTAAGTCTGAGTCACGACGTAATCTGGCGTGACGTCATTCCGATGTAGCATCTCATTCACCCTGCGGTACATAGCTGTCGGGGGGTTTTCGTGTCCGACTCGACCGGCGCAGTGCGAGCGTTGGGGTGCTTGGGGCAGCCTCGCGTATTCCTGGCCCCTGTCCCGGTGTCCCAACTACTTGGGGGCTGGCGGTTCCATCCTGGCGCTCAGTGTCATCAGAACCGTCGTCCAGGTCATGTTCCCCAACACGTGGCTTGATCTGGTCGGTGTGTCGACGAATGTTCTCTCCCTCTGGACCATCGGCGTTCACCATGCGAGTGCCGTCCGATGACGTGATTCGGGCTGGAATCCATGGATCGGCTCGCCCGAAGCTCTTTACCCAGACAGGTTCCCTCGGCCGCAACACACCAAGAACGTGGCGGTCAACTGGAGATTGCGAAGCGAGAGGCCCCGTTGGTGCCACTGCGTTGTCCAGTCTGGAACGGCGCTCATAGCCCATAAGGAGTTGCGCTGGGGTACTGCCCCCGGATTGCGGCGTCCTTCCGTACTTGTGCAGGATCCTTGCCAAGCGTGTTTTCAAAGACCCATGGACGTTCTTCTTCAAAAACACTTTAACAGTTCGCACGGTGCGTTCCGCGAGCCCGTTGGACTGCGGATGATACGGTGCAGTCCGGAGATGTGTAATGTTATTCAGCTTCATAAACTCCCGGAAGTCAGCACTTGTAAATTGCGGGCCATTATCAGAAACCAGCGTCCGGGGCAATCCCAACGTGCTGAACAAGGTGCGCAGGCTTATATGGTGGCGTGGGTTGTGGTGCTTTTCAGGGGTACGGCTTCGATCCATTTACTATGTGAATCCACAACGATCAGAAGCATGTGTCCATCAATCGGCCCGGCAAAGTCAATATGCAGCCTGGACCAACGCTCCCCCGTTTCTGGCCATGCGACCGGGGAGTTCTTGCGGGGCATAGGCGCTGCCTGTACGCATCTGGGACACGACTTAACCATGTTCTCAGTCTCGTTATCAATCCCGAGATACCACAGCAGGGAGCGGCCTAGCCGCTTCATTGAGCAAATTCTTTAATGGGAATTATTCAGTAGGTGTAACATTCCCGCTCTTGCGCTGTTACGCACGATTACGCGATGGCCCCTGTATAGAAGCCCATGGATCCACGTTGCAGCGACGAAGCGATGCAGCGATGGCGTAGAGGTAGAACATCCGCCTCGCGTGCAAGAGGACCGGGGTTCAAATCCTGGTGCCGCGCAATTCTCCACCGGGTTTAAAAAAAAAAATCCGCGTGTCGATGGAATTGCATAACCAGGCCTGGAGTGCGGCCTGATCTCGGTGACCAGAACCGACAACGCACTCTCTCACCAGAGCAGGATTTGGCCACCCTGGTGTAGTACTTGGCCACAACCTTCTATGATCAAGCCAATTAACCCTCGGCCCTCAGTCCCCAGCGGCTGCAGAGCAACTGACCACGGCGGCGGTCAGACCTGTGACGCAGCGGAGGGTGCTAAGAATCTCTGGCTCCGGACAGGCCGCCATTGGAATCTGAACCTGGCAACGTTTAACGCTAGAACTTTAGCCAGTGAGGCTAGCCTAGCAGTGCTGTTCGAGGAACTAGCGGGAATTAAATGGGATGTGATAGGGCTTAGCGAAGTTAGGAGGACAGGTGAGGCGTATACAGTACTGAAGGACCGACACATACTGTGCTATCGCTGGTTAGAGGATAGACGAGAACTAGGTGTGGGATTCCTCATTAATAAAAATATAGCTGGCAAAGTAGAGGAGCTCTACAGTATTAACGAGAGGGTAGCAGCTATAGTAATTAGGCTGAATAGGAGGTACAAGCTGAAAGTGGTGCAGGCCTACGCACCCACATCCAGCCATGATGACCAGACCGTTGAAAGCTTCTATGAGTACGTAGAATCAGCAATGAATAGAGTAAAATCGCAGTGCACTGTACTGATGGGCGACTTCAATGCGAAGGTGGGCAAGAAGCAGGCTGACGACCACGCGGTAGGTGACTATGGGATCGGCTCTAGAAATAGCAGGGGAGAGTTATTAGTCGAATTTGCGGACAGAAATAATTTACGGGTCATGAATACCACCTTCCGCAAACGAGAAAACAGGAAGTGGACCTGGAAGAGCCCCAATGGTGAGATTAAAAATGAAATCGACTTCATACTATGCGCTAAACCTGGCATCATTCAGGATGTGGCCGTCCTCGGAAGGGTGCGTTGCAGCGACCATAGAATGGTAAGGTCTAGAATTAGCTTAGACTTTAAGAGGAAACGGAAGAAGCTAGCGAAGAAGAAGACCATTAACGAGTTAGCCGTAAGAGGGAAAGCACAGGAGTTTAGGATAGCGCTGCAAAACAGATACTCGGCTTTAACTGAGGAAGATGATCTTGATGTTCATTCAATGCACGATAACCTGACATCAATAATTACGGAGTGCGCAGTAGAAGTAGGCGGTAGGACAGTTCGAAAAGATACCGGGAAGCTATCTCAGGTGACGAAAGATCTTATTAAGAAGCGCCAAAACATGAAGGCATCTAACACTACCGATAGAATAGAACTAACGGAGCTATCAAAGTTAATAAATAAGCGCAAGGTAGCCGACATAAGGAAGTTTAATATGGAGAGAATTGAGCATGCTATAAAGAACGGAGGTAGCCTAAAAACAGTGAAGTGGAAACTAGGCATAGGTAAAAACCAGATGTATGCATTAAGAGACAAGCAGGGCAATGTCATTAGCAATATGGATAAGATAGTTAACGTAGCCGAAGAGTTCTACACAGACCTGTACAGTAGCCAATGTAATCAGAGCGCTAATCAGAAAGACAGCAGTGCACAGCAATGCGTCATCCCGCCAGTAACGAAAGATGAAGTAAAGAAAGCCTTAGAAGCAATGAAAAGGGGAAAAGCAGCTGGGGAGGATCAGGTAACAGTAGATCTGTTGAAGGATGGAGGGGACATCGTGCTAGAAAAACTAGCCACCCTGTATACGCAATGCCTTATGACCTCGACTGTACCAGAAGCTTGGAAGAATGCAAACATTATCTTAATTCATAAGAAGGGAGACGCCAAGGACTTGAAAAATTACAGGCCCATCAGCTTACTATCAGTTGCTTACAAAGTATTTACTAAGGTAATCGCTAATAGAGTCAGGGCAACGTTAGACTTTAATCAACCAAATGATCAGGCAGGCTTTCGTAAAGGATATTCTACAATAGATCATATTCACAGCCGTGGTAAAAACAGCGCAGCGACGACAGACACAGAGAAGACAGAAGAAGACGGACAAGCGCTGACTAACAACTAAAGTTTATTGGAAAAAACACAGGTATTAATACACTCCTAAAACAACCAGGGAACACGCCCCTCTTAACTTCCTTCTAATCGTGCGAATCTAGATACTTAATCTCACATTCGTGAAGAAGCACTGACGGTGTGCTGACGCATGCATCACCATTCGCGTGGATGCGATACGCCTCACACAGTTCCCTTGTTAATTTATCCCTGTGCCTGCAAACAACTTTTGTCTCATGGAAAAGAGGGTTGCACATTTTTTTGTCGGGGGAACCTGGGATATTATTCAGGGGGCAATCTCTAAAATGTAATGCAAGGTTGGACGATGGGGGGCCATTTAACGAGGTATGATGCTGACGAAGACGGGTGTTCACACATTTTCCCGTTTGGCCAATGTATTTCTTGCCACAGGAAAACTCAATGTCATACACTACGCTTTCAGCGCATGACGTAAACTTCTTTTGGTGGTTTATTTTGCAGGCTCTACTCCCGGTTGGTTTCTGTTTTTTAGCCTTTGCTTTCCTATCTATTATGGCACAAATTTTTCCAAGCTTTTGCGGGGCTGAGAAGAGCACTTGAATTCCATATGTGGCGCCTACTCTTTTTAAGTTGTGTGACAAACGATGAAGATATGGTATAACCGTATGCCTCTTCATGCCTGACGGCTCTGATGGATGGCAACTCTTGAAAGATTTTAGTTTCCTCAGCAATTTATTGCAAGCAAGCACGATTACCTCTTCCGGAAATCCTGCCAATTGTAATCTACCAACCTGCTGATTAAAACTATTCTTCATTCCATGCACACACGATTTCGAAAGTGCTGATCCTAAACATGCAACGGCTATGCCACTTTTAACTAATTTAGAATTGGCTGAGCGATAACTAAGCAAGGGCTTCGCTGAGCGCTGTTGAAAAGACCAGCAGACATGATCAGGATTCAGGACCAATCTTAAGTCTAAAAACTGTAGCTCGTTGTTCTCCGGGAGTTCAAAGGTGAACTTTAAACCTTCTCCACAACTAACAAAAACCCTTAGTATTTCTTCTACATGGCCCTTGAAATTTGTAGGCTCTACAAAAATTAAATAATCATCAACATACCTGAACACCTGTTTTAAACAATCACTGAACTTAGAATTTATCGCCCTGTCAACGTGACACAGAAAAATATTACTTAACACCGTTGCTACTTTTGAACCTATGCATACCCCATCTTTCTGAGCAAACAGTTTTCCTTCCCACTCGACAGAAGTCGATTGCAGGTAAAAGGTCAGAAGTTCCAAAAACGACTCCACAGAAACACCACAATCCGAAATAAATCTCTCTTCGTCATTGTCATTAGTTATGGCTTTCTTAATACACTGCAGGAGCTTATCTTGAGGTAGGGAATAGAACAAATCCTCCACATCGATGCTAAACATGCCACTCGAACCCGGGTTACAGCTTTGCAAAAACTCAACAATGGTGACAGAATTCGGGACCAGAAACGGATCATCAATCACAAGACTACTAAGGTGCTTTTGCAAAAAGCTTGATATCGAATGCTGCCAGCTTTTATGCTCCGTAACTATACATCGGAAAGGAATTTCAGGTTTATGCGTTTTCGCAGAGAAGAAAATATCTAGATAATTTTTCTGCGAACTATTAACAGAGCGCTGTAGTCCTATCAGATTCATTTCCCCCAGTAACCGTATTGCTTCTTTCTTTTGTCTATTGAGGTTAATATGAACTTGCTTAAAGTTCTTTGCGATAGATTTCCCGGCTCTTTCCCTGAACAGATTCTCTGGGATAACAACGAAATGTCCTTCTTTATCCGATACCAGCAACCGAAAGTCCTCTGACGAGAGAAAGTTTACCAGTGGAGCAAAGCTCAACCCCTGCACGGACCCTCCAACTGTCCCCTTCAAAGCCTCAACACACTCCGCCACGCACCTCGGTTGTTCCTCCTTCCGGGCCTGGCAAGACTCACTCCTTCCAAGGGACAGCAATTCTTTTCCTAGGGATGGCTGGACACAAAATTTCGGGCCTCGCTGCAGAACCTTTCGGAACCTTTCTGGCACCTGCTTGTCGCCCAGGACCAATACCTTGCCCTCAGAACACGGAGGCTTCGTCTTCGCCTGTAGCCAAGGGCGTGAAGAATACCAGAGGAATTCCGTGTGTTGCTTCGCTAGGTCACACCAATCACGAAAGCGCCGCACTCTATGCTTGTCACTGCCACATGCCGCCCAAAGGCAGTCCTTGTAGAAGCGGTGCTGGTGCCACCATTCCGATGCAATTATGCGGCACATTCGGCGACTGTGTCCTTACGACGGAAGCAGGGTTCCGCACATCCCAGCCATCCCTAGGAAAAGAAGAATTGCTGTCCCTTGGAAGGAGTGTGTCTTGCCAGGCCCGGAAGGAGGAACAACCGAGGTGCGTGGCGGAGTGTGTTGAGGCTTTGAAGGGGACAGTTGGAGGGTCCGTGAAGGGGTTGAGCTTTGCTCCACTGGTAAACTTTCTCTCGTCAGAGGACTTTCGGTTGCTGGTATCGGATAAAGAAGGGCATTTCGTTGTTATCCCAGAGAATCTGTTCAGGGAAAGAGCCGGGAAATCTATCGCAAAGAACTTTAGGCAAGTTCATATTAACCTCAATAGACAAAAGAAAGAAGCAATACAGTTACTGGGGGAAATGAATCTGATAGGACTACAGCGCTCTGTTAGTAGTTCGCAGAAAAATTGTCTAGATATTTTCTTCTCTGCGAAAACGCATAAACCTTAAATTCCTTTCCGATGTATAGTTACGGAGCGTAACAGCTGGCAACATTCGATATCAAGCTTTTTGCAAAAGCACCTTAGTAGTCTTGTGATTGATGATCCGTTTCTGGTCCCGAATTCTGTCACCATTGTTGAGTTTTTGCAAAGCTGTAACCCGGGTTCGAGTGGCATGTTTAGCATCGATGTGGAGGATTTGTTCTATTCCCTACCTCAAGATAAGCTCCTGCAGTGTGTTAAGAAAGCCATAACTAATGACAATGACGAAGAGAGATTTATTTCGGATTGTGGTGTTTCTGTGGAGTCGTTTTTGGAACTTCTGACCTTTTACCTGCAATCGACTTTTGTCGAGTGGGAAGGAAAACTGTTTGCTCAGAAAGATGGGGTATGCATAGGTTCAAAAGTAGCACCGGTGTTAAGTAATATTTTTCTGTGTCACGTTGACAGGGCGATAAATTCTAAGTTCAGTGATTGTGTAAAACAGGTGTTCAGGTATGTTGATGATTATTTAATTTTTGTAGAGCCTACAAATTTCAAGGGCCATGTAGAAGAAATACTAAGGGTTTTTGTTAGTTGTGGAGAAGGTTTAAAGTTCACCTTTTAACTCCCGGACAACAACGAGCTACAGTTTTTAGACTTAAGATTGGTCCTGAACCCTGATCATGTCTGCTGGTCTTTTCAACAGCGCTCAGCGAAGCCCTTGCTTAGTTATCGCTCAGCCCATTCTAAATTAGTTAAAAGTGGCATAGCCGTTGCATGTTTAGGATCAGCACTTTCGAAATCGTGTGTGCATGGAATGAAGAATAGTTTTAATCAGCAGGTTGGTAGATTACAATCGGCAGGATTTCCGGAAGAGGTAATCGTCCTTGCTTGCAATAAATTGCTGAGGAAACTAAAATCTTTCAAGAGTTGCCATCCATCAGAGCCGTCAGGCATGAAGAGGCATACGGTTATACCATATCTTCATCGTTTGTCACACAAGTTAAAAAGAGTAGGCGCCACATATAGAATTCAAGTGCTCTTCTCAGCCCCGCAAAAGCTTGGAAAAATTTGTGCCATAATAGATAGGAAAGCAAAGGCTAAAAAACAGAAACCAACCGGGAGTAGAGCCTGCAAAATAAACCACCAAAAGAAGTTTACGTCATGTGCTGAAAGCGTAGTGTATGACATTGAGTTTTCCTGTGGCAAGAAATACATTGGCCAAACGGGAAAATGTGTGAACACCCGTCTTCGTCAGCATCATACCTCGTTAAATGGCCCCCCATCGTCCAACCTTGCATTACATTTTAGAGATTGCCCCCTGAATAATATCCCAGGTTCCCCCGACAAAAAAATGTGCAACCCTCTTTTCCATGAGACAAAAGTTGTTTGCAGGCACAGGGATAAATTGACTAGGGAACTGTGTGAGGCGTATCGCATCCACGCGAATGGTGATGCATGCGTCAGCACACCGTCAGTGCTTCTTCACGAATGTGAGATTAAGTATCTAGATTCGCACGATTAGAAGGAAGTTAAGAGGGGCGTGTTCCCTGGTTGTTTTAGGAGTGTATTAATACCTGTGTTTTTTCCAATAAACTTTAGTTGTTAGTCAGCGCTTGTCCGTCTTCTTCTCTCTGTGTCTGTCGTCGCTGCGCTGTTTTTACCACGGCTTAAAGATGCACCAACTAGCTCAGTTGTCGGTTCTTCTGCAGATCATATTCACACTATCAATCAGGTGATAGAGAAATGCGCAGAATATAACCAACCTCTATATATAGCTTTCATTGATTACGAGAAAGCATTCGACTCAGTGGAAACCTCAGCAGTCATACAGGCATTGCGTAATCAGGGGGTAGAAGAGCCTTATGTCAATATACTGGAAGATATATATAGCAACTGCACAGCTACTATAGTCCTCCATAAATTCAGCAATAAAATTCCAATAAGGAAGGGCGTCAGGCAAGGAGACACGATCTCGCCAATGCTGTTCACCGCATGTTTGCAGGAGGTGTTTCGAGGCCTGAAATGGGAACAGTTGGGAATAAGAATAAATGGAGAATACCTAAATAATCTGAGATTTGCTGATGACATTGCCTTGCTGAGTCACTCAGGAGGTGAACTGCAAATTATGATCAATGAGTTAGGCAGAGCAGATCGATGGGTCTAAAAATTAACATGCAGAAAACCAAGGTAATGTTCAACAGCCTAGCAAGGGAACAACAGTTCACAATTGGCAGCGAGAGCCTAGAAATTGTGCCGGAATACGTCTACTTAGGGCAGGTAGTGACAGCTGATCCGGATCATGAGAGGGAGATAACTAGAAGGATAAGAATGGGGTGGAGCGCATATGGCAAATTCTCGCAGATCATGAGTGGCAGTTTACCAATTTCCCTCAAGAGGAAAGTGTACAACAGCATAATCTTACCGGTACTCACCTACGGGGCAGAAACGTGGAGGCTAACGAAAAGAGTTCAGCTTAAGTTAAGGACAACGCAGCGAGCCATGGAAAGAAAAATGATAGGTGTAACGTTAAGAGATCGGAAGCGGGCAGAGTGGGTGAGGGAACAAACACGGGTTAATGACATCCTAGTCGAAATCAAGAGAAAGAAATGGGCTTGGGCAGGGCATGTAATGCGAAGGCAAGATAACCGCTGGTCTTTAAGGGTAACGGAGTGGGTTCCAAGAGAAAGTAAGCGTAGCAGGGGGCGGCAGAAGGTTAGATGGGCGGATGAGATTAAGAAGTTTGCAGGCAAAGGGTGGATGCAGCTGGCAAAGGATAGGGTTAATTGGAGAGACATGGGAGAGGCCTTTGCCCTGCAGTGGGTGTAGTAGGGCTGATGATGATGATGATGATGATGGATCCACGTTATCTCAGCTTTCCGGTTTAAGTATGGACGCAAATGTAAGTCCTTGGGCCCCAAGTTTCTTGGCCATCATTCCCGCACCCATTTTTGCACCTTTGCTAAGTCGTCGTCGTGCGAGGTGAGAGCGGCTAGTTGCTTCGCGGGCTCAACACCGTCATTGAGGTTTTCCGTGAGCAACACATACTCGCCATCTCCGATTTCTTCCAGGGTCTCTGGCTGAGACGTTGCGGACGTCGGGAGTCTGCTGAGGGCATCTGCTGGCACGTTGTCCTTTCCCGGCTGGTGTTTGATGACGTAGTCGTATGCACTCAGCAGCAGGGCCCATCGCTGGATTCGAGCGGCGGCCATCACTGGTACATCCCGATCTGGATGAAAAAGTCCCACAAGCGGCTTATGTTCAATCAACAGTGTGAATTGCTTACCGAAAAGGTACTGTCAGAATTTCGAGACCCCAAAAACTAGGGACAGAGCTTCGCACTACAGCTGTGAATAATTTCGCACGGCTTCCGTCAGTACCCGAGAACGAAAACCTACGGGCCGACGCACTCCGGGCCCGACATCTTGAGAAAGCACTGCTCCGATCCCATCCTCGTCACCACTGAAGATAGATAGATAAAAAGGAGGAGGGAAAGACAGGAATGTTAACCAGAAAGGGGTTCCGGTTGGCTACCCTGCACTGGGGAAGAGGGATTAGGGGGCTCAAAGGACGAAGAGAGAAGGGCAAAAAGGCAAAACACACACACACACATGCACAACGCTGTCACAATTTGTCACTCAATCCAGTCGCTCTCAAGTAGGCAAATAGTGCCTTGTATGCCTTGAGGGCAGTCGACTGCTGTGGCCACGGACCGAGGATCTTTTGCTCTGTTAATGGGCGAGGATCGAGGCGGTCCAGGGCACAACACAGTGTATGTCTTGCACTCGCAAATGCAGGGCACTCACAGAGAAGATGAGCGACGGTCTCCTCACAACCGCAGCTTTCACAGGCAGGACTGTCGGCCATCCCCATCCGGAAAGCATAATGGTTGGTAAAAGCAACGCCTATCCATAAACGGCATAACAATGTTGCGTCGCGACGTGCTAAGTTACGTGAAGCCTTGAGGCGGAAGTTGCAAAACTCTCCCGTGTTCCACGCTAAAAGTGTGAGCTCCAGCGCCAAAGGGCGAAGCCCACACGCTGCGTCAGATCTTGAGATTGGGATCCTCACTGGAAGTACGTCGTTGTGAGCCGAACGCGCAGCCGCATCGGCCTCGTGATTACCGTTAATACCACAGTGTCCTGGCAGCCATTGAAAAATGATGTCATGACCTTTGGAAACGGTGCCGTGATACAGTAGACGGATCTCAGCAACAAGTTGTTCCTGCGACCCTCGGCGTAGCGCAGCTTGCAGGGCTTGAAGGGCTGCTTTAGAGTCGGTGAAAACCGTCCAGTCATGTGGAGGTTCCTGACTGATGAACTCTATCGCAGCCCGTAAGGCTGCGAGTTCCGCACCAGATGAAGGTATTGGATAGGTCGTCTTCACTTTCATGAAGATGGATCTGGCCGGTATCACCACCGACCCCGCAGAACTGGTCGAGTGAACTGATCTATCTGTGTAAACATGTATGCCGTGACTGGGGTAAGAATGCAGTTAAATCAATGTCAGTTGTTTGAGAGCGGGTAGTGATACACCAGCTTTCTTCGTAATTCTAGTAATATAGAGGTGAACCCGAGGTTCATGAAGACTCCATAAGGGTGAGCACGGTCTTGACGCAGGGGTGAACTCCGATGGAAAATATGCGCGATGAGCTTCAATGACTTTGGCGAATGCAGTACGCGGCCTAATTATTGGGAGTGTTGCGAGGTGATGACAGAAAACCCGTGTGAAGTGCCGAATATGTGTTCTGTTACGTATTCGACGGCTAGACGCCGAGGGTGGCAGGACGACCGGCCCAAGGAACAGACGACCCACGCAGCGCCAGGAAGACAATGTCCTTTATTCGTTCGGCCACGCGCTTTTTGAGCGCTAAGCAGCCAATCAAGGAGTGGCAAAAGAAATGAATATATCGTGGCAAGCGGGCAATCTTATCTGTAGATTACAACGGAGAGTGCGACCAGCACCGCGAATGTTACAGCTCGGCCAAAGCTACCGTTTTCGGAAGGCGTTCAAGAGGATGACGCTTCTTGAACAACTGAAGGCGGGGACAGGAGGGCAACTAGATTGTCCAAGCACAGCACTGAAGCGTTTGCAAGATCATATTGTCCTTGCGCTTGGAAAAGACGTTGAGGTGCTGGGTGGCACAGGCGGGCAAGTTGAGCTGGACATCGGCGTAATGGTGGAGAAGGCACCAATCGTCTTCAGGCTCGAACAACAGGCCCGTGGAGAGGGGTTCAGACGTCCAGGAGGAGGTGACGCTCATATTTAGCACTGCTCGCCGAGTGCCGGAAGGCTGCCGAGCACGTAGCGACAGGGAGCGGGCCGCAGACCTCTGGCATAGGATTCATCCGTCAGCCGGCACGATAGGATCTGGAGCGGCATAGGGAACGAGCTAAAGAAACGCAGTAACAACGTCAGAAGTAACCTCGCGCCCATGTTTAGGAAAGCCCGGTCGATGAATTCACTGGGAGCAGAACACGTGAAAACCGAACACGAGAATGAAAAGACTTGCATTTACTGGCATGCACACGAGAACAAACAAATAAAGAAAAAGGAAACTATGGAATGCGGCTAAAGCATTCAGCATTGGCATGGCGTTTGCCTTTCTTGTGCCGCACTAGAAAATCGAACTGTTGAAGCGCTAGACTCTACCTCATCAAGCGACCATTTTTGTTTGACATTTGTTTTAACCACACTAAGGTGGAATGATCGGTTTCAAAAATAAAGGAAGAACCTTTCAAGTAACATGAGAGCTTTTCGAGAGCCCACGCTAAGCAAGCGCATTCTTTTTCTGTTGTGCTGTAGGCTTGCTCGCGTGACGTTAACTTTCGACTTGCGGAGACAACAGGGTGCTCCTCGCCTTTTTCGTTCACCTGACTGAAAACAACACCCATTCCGTGGTCACTGGCGTCACACTGAACTAAGAAAGGGAGAGGGTAATCTGGTGCCGCGAGAACTAGTGCGCTGGCAAGAATCTTTTTAATCGCAGCAAATGCGTCTTTACGCGCTGTATTTCAACGCACAATAGTAGGCTCGGTCTTGCGCAGAGCATCTGTAACAGGACTAGCAATATGTTCGAAGTTTGGAATGTAGCTTCTGTAATAGTCAGCTAAACCCAAAAAGGAACGCAAGTTAGTCTGATTTTGCAAAGGAAAGCTAGTGATGGCTTCAACATTTAATTCGGAAGGGCGTCGCTTCCCTTGGCCAATAACGTGCCCCAAGTAGTGGACTTCAGTGTTTGCAAGACAGCATTTGCTGAGTCTGAGAGTCAACCCTGCTTCGCGGATTCGAAGGAATACCTGCTGCAGATGGTCCAAATGCTGTTTCCAAGTACTGGAGAAAACAGCGATGTCATCGAGGTAGGGCGCAGCGAAAGACTCGGTGCCTGTGAGTACTTGATTCATTAGTTTTGAAAATACGAACTGTGCATTTTTGAGGCCAAAAGCGAGCACCAGAGGGCGATATGTACCTGTCGGAGTCATGAAAGCGGCGAGCTTACTGGCGTTCTCCGTCTGGCAGTTGCCGGAAGCCGCGTACCATATCTAACGTAGAAATGTACTGTGCCGCGGAAACTTTCTCGATCAAGGCTTCAACATTAGGAATGGGAAACGTCTTTGGTTTTGTTATCGCATTCAGCTTGCGATAGTCAATACAGGGTCTGGGTTCCTTGCCCGGACTTCCTACGATAAACATCGGGAACACGTGTTCGCTTTCCCCTGGCACAATTAGACCCAGTGTCAACATGTTCTGAACGGAATCGTTCAAGAGCTTCTCATGACGGGGCCCTTGTACGGAAGGGTTGGTCGTGTTCAATGTCGTGTCCCACAAGGTTTGTCCTACCGGGATAGGGACTGAACAAATTGCTGAAGTTGTGTACAAGCTCTTTTAACTCCTTTCTTTGCTCGATTGTCAAAGAAGCTTGTTTAGCGACAGATTCGAGTATTTCTTCTCTTTACAGGGAAGAGCAAGGGGTCGGTACTTGAGCGACTGGAACATTTATTGCCTCTGGTTCGTTTAGGACGATGCTCAGCGTTTCCATACGTTCGATAAATGGCTTCATTAGATTGCAGTGGTAGATTTTCACGTCGTTGCGTTTACCGGGCGTCGTTACCATGTAATTGGTGTCTGAAAGCTTTTGCTTAACCGTGACCGGGCCATCCCATACTACTTCCAGTTTGTTTGCCTTCGACGACTTCAAAATTAGCACTTTGTCGCCTTCCTTGAAGGTTCGAGTTCGTGCAGATCTGTCGTAATACACCGTCGCGCGTTGTTGCGCTTCTGCTATGGTTATTTGCGCCAATTCTTGCGATTCACGAAGGCGTTTCAACAAGGTCAGCACGTACTCGACAACGGATTTGTCTACGAATTTGTCTTCCCACTTTTCTTTTAGCAAGTTGAGCGGGGAGCGAAGCGCTCGACCGTAAACAAGTTCCGCCGGGGTGAATCCAGTTGCTTCGTGAGCGACTGAGCGCAGAGCAAAGAGCACTGCGGGAACCGCTGCGTCCCAGTCGGTGCCCTTCTCGAAGCAGAGCGCACGCAGAATGCGCTTCATTACCGAGTGAAGTTTTTCAACTGAATTGCTTTGCGGGTGGTAGACAGAGCTGTGGTGAATGGATATGCCACATTTCTGCAAGAATGTCGTGGAAACCGCGCTTGTAAACACAAAACCTTGGTCACATTAGATTTCGCTAAGAAATCAGATTCTGGAAAAGACGCCGAGTAGCGCGTTGACTACAGCTGTGGAGCTTAATTCCGGTAGCACCACTGCGTCTGGGAACTTTGTGACAGGGCAAATGAGTGTTAGCAAGTATTTGTTGCCCGCCGATGTTACTGGTAATGGACCAACGATGTCGACTACCAATCTGCGAAAAGGTTCGCCAATCAAACGCATTCGGACCAAAGGCGCCTTGAATTTTTCGTTTGGCCGTCCGGTCCTTTGGCAAACGTTGCACGAACGTACCCATTGCTCTTATTCCTTGAAGCACATCGGCCAGTAGTAGTCGTTCAATAATCTGCTCTTAGTTTTATTTATCCCTAAATGGCCAGCCCAGCTATTGGTATGAACCAGATCGAAAAGTGCAGCACGATACTTCTGGGGAAATACCAGCTGTTAGAAAGGGCGGCCTTTCTAGTTTTCGAATGTTCGGTACAAGAGGCCGTCTTTTACAGTGAACGATATAGTCCCTTTTGGTTCCGTCTTGACCTTTCCCAGCACGTTTGTAGTGACTCGTCGTTCGCTTGATTCGTTTTGAGAACGCTTCTGTCTACGTTTGCAAGAAGTTGGAAACTGTCACTGACTGGGCTTATCGTTTCGTCTCCGGGCGCGGAGGCGGCCGGAGAGTTATCAACGGATGGTGTGGCTGGAACGGCTTCGCTCGTTGCGGCAGCTTGTGACGAATCACTTTGCTCTGGAACGTCGGTGGCACGAGTAGAGTTAGTAGCTCGCGCTCTTGTGTGGGACCTTGTGACGACCATTACAGGGTTCGCATGTAGTTCCATTCCAGCGTTTTGGAAGTCCCTCATTGATCTGTTAGAAAAAATATAAGGGATTCTCTGCGGCAGCTTGTCTGAAACAGCGGCTTCACTTTGAAATTTGCCGAAGGCGCCCGTCATTTCAACTTTGGCTACCGGCAAGCACTTCGTGTCGGGCTCTAGTGCCTGACGCACCCATACACACGATCCGGTGAAGTCTTCGGGCTTAACAAACGACGGGTGGACGATATCAAATGTAGCTCCTGTGTCACGTAGAACCTTGCAACTGACGCCATTCACCGTCATGTCATAGGTGTAAGGCAAATGTAAATCGCTCTCTTCAGTTAGCAAGTTAACGGACACAGTTGCTTGTCGGCACCCTACTGCGATATGGCTTGGTTGTTGGCATTTGTGACAGACTAACGGTCGCTTTTCTTCAAACTTCGAACCTTTTGGTTCACTCGAGTTGGCCGCATGCGTTTGGGCGGGAACGCTCTCGGATTTCCCTTAGTTGATTTCTCTCTCTCATTTCTGAAACTTTTTGAATGCTCCCGACGGTTTCTTTTGCACTTCTGAAGTTAGCATTCTGCGCGAACAGTACTCGTCAGCCAAAGTGGCTGCCATTTGCAACGTAGCTGCGTTTGGCTTGTCCTGAATCCACAGGCGCATTTGCTCCGGAATGGATGCAGAGAATTGCTCTAGCGCGAACACTTCAATCAGACTTTGCTTGCTCTCGTATGCGTTGGCACTTTTAAGCAATTCTTCCAACAAGCTCATTGATTTATAGGCGAATTCCGAGAATGACTCTCCTTGACTGCGCCTCGTGTTACGAAACTTCATCCTTACGGCTTCTGTAGGCAAGCTGTACCTTCGCCTCAGCTGAAGCTTTACTTTATTGTAGTCACGCGCATCTTCCTCTGGCATTCTCGTGATTACGTCTGCTGCTTCGTTTGGAAGCAATGTCAAGAGGCGTTGCGACCAGGTCCCTTCTGCAAGTGCTGCTCTAGTACACGTCCTCTCAAAATTGACAAGGTACAAAGTGATGTCGCTACCAGCCCTGAAAGGTTGCATGTATCCGCGCATGTCGAAACTATCAGTTCGTTCAAGGCTATGCAGCTGCATCTCTTTTAACTTCAGTTCTATCTCTCTTTCTTTTAGCTGTTCGGAAATTGTCTTCCAACATTCCTCAACTTCGTCGTCTTTCGCTTCGCATTTGGATATTGCTTCAATAATTGCAGGTTTACGCATCGACTTCTGTACAGGGATACCTAACTCTTCTGCTAGCAACACTAGGTTGGGTTTCGTTAACGATGTGAGGTTCATGACTGCTGAGAACAAGTGCTACTCTTACACGTACTAATATTTAGCAAAGTCAAAAGCCTCGACTACCAAGTAAATGCCGCTAATGCTCCCAATGAAGTCAAGTAAGCCGTGCTCTCACCAAACCGGACGCCAAGGTCACCGCCGACGTGCGCTACATCCGCTGTCCGCAGTCCGCTTCCGCTGTCCGCAGTCCGCTGCCACTAGCTGTTACGTATTCGACGGCTAGACGCCGAGGGCGGCAGGACGACCGGCCCAAGGAACAGACGACCCACGCAGCGCCAGGAAGACAATGTCATTTATTCGTTCGGCGACACGCTTTTTGAGCGCTAAGCAGCCAATCAGGGAATGGCAAAAGAAATGAATATATCGTGGCAAGCGGGCAATCTTATCTGTAGATTACAACGGAGAGTGCGACCAGCGCCGCTAATGTTACAGTTCTCATGGTGTCAACAGCAATGTATGTAGTAACCGGATGTTCCCGAGCAACAAGAACAGTTGCTGCTCTTGATGCACATTTAGGCAGTCCAAAGCAGATACGGAGTGCTTGCGCTTGCACACTTTGAGGAGTCTTGATATTTATCTTTCTAATGGAACTGAATATCGGAAGTCTGTACCGCATGTAGCCCAGAAATAGGGAACGGTACAGTTGCAGCATAGAGCGCACTGATGCGCCCCAGGGCTATCCCCCGAGGAAGGAGAGGACGTGGACAATCGCAATTAGTCTCTTTCTCATTTTGTAGACATGCGGACTCCACGAGAGGTTCCTGTCAATGACAACACCAAGGAATCTGTGGCTTCTCTCATAGGGAATGGCATCACCATTAATGCGAATGGTGTAGCGTGACATTATTTTGCGTGTGAACGCCACAAATGAACACTTTTCGGTCGAAATGTTCAGGCCCTGCAAGCGAACATAAGATGTCAATATCGATGCCGCCTTTTGAAGTCTTGCACGAACTTGAGGACTGGTCACCCCTGATGCCCAAATACAGATGTCGACTGCATATACCGAGCTCTGAGCAGATTGTGGCAATACGTCGACCAGGCCGATGAGAGCAAGGTTGAAGAGAACTGGGCTCAGCACTCTACCCTGAGGGACTCCGCGCGAATTTCGGTGTAAGGACGTTGGTCCGTCCGCAGTCAGGACGAAAAACGACCTCTCTGATAAATAGCTTCGTATCCAGCTGAACGTGCGGCCTCCGATCTTAGCAGCTTCCATTGCGTCCAAAATGGACTGATGCGTTACGTTGTCATACGCGCCCTTGATATCCAAAAACAATCCCACGGTCAATCTTTTCAAACTTTTGCTGTGGTGCACCGACGTTACAAGGTCAACCACGTTGTCAATAGAAGAGCGGCCCCGTCGGAACCCAGATATGAAGGTTGGATAAATCTGATATCGCTCCAAGTACCATTCCACGCGTGTGAGCAGCATTTTTTCCGTGATTTTGCCGACGCAGTTGGCGAGTGCAATTGGACGGTATGATGAAAGGTCGAGCGGTGATTTCCCCGGCTTAAGAAGTGGAAAAAGACGACTGGTCTTCCAATCATGAGGAACTATGCCAGCAGTCCATGACTTGTTATAAGTGTCCAAAAGAGCCCGTCGAGCTTCTTTGCCAAGGTTGGCAAGTGCGGAGTACGTCAAACCATCGGGCCCTGGTGATGATGACCTTCTACAACAAGCCAGCGCAGCATCAAGTTCTTCGATGGAGAATAGGGCATCCATCCGAGAATCCCGTGAGGTTGGAACATTGTTGCAGTGCAGCGTTGCGCCTGGATTCGGAGGGCCTGTTATTCTTGCGCAGAAATTTTCAGCTAGCCACACTGCGCCTTTGGTGGAGCGCTACGGATTTGAACGGGTAGCGCTGTTGAGGGCACGTGCGCAGACCCCGAATTATACTCCAAACGCGTGACAAAGGCTTCCGTGGATCAAGTGTTTGGCAAAATGTCCTCCACCGTTGTGTTTGCAGTGCCTGAATTCTGCGCTGAATCTTCTTCTGTATGCGCCTAGCATCTCTTAGGCCTAGGCGCGACATTGTGCGTCGGTATCTGCGCTCTGCCCTGCGCCGTAGTGATCGCAGTCGCTGCAATTCGAAGTCAAAATCGGTGTAGTTAGCGACAGGGTTAAAGGGGCAGGTGGCGTGTTCCATGGCCTCCTTAATTTTTTCTTCAAGACCGGTAGAGAAGCCCTCTGCGCAAGCATCCTCCATAAGTAATTTAAAAACTGTCCAGTCAATGCGCTGCCTACACGTGGCTGGGGAAAATGTGGAATGGCCGGTAATAATCAGATAGGTTGGGATACGATCGCTGGGTTTCTACATCCGAAAACCACCGGACGCTGTTGTTAAGGCACTTTGAAACGAAAGTCAAGTCCAAACAGCTGCTATAATTCAACCCCCGTATATAGGTCGGGCTTCCGTCATTCAGACACTGGAGGTCATGATCAGAGGCGAAGGACACAAGCCGTCTTCTCCTAACGTCCATCCTAACGCCTCCTCACATGGTGTGATGAGCATTGAAGTCACCCATAATAACCCACGGGGCAGGTGTAGCTGCCATCAAACCACTCAACCTTCTGGCGTCGAAACGACTTAATGGCGCCAAGTACACCGCCAGTAGCGTAAACGTCAGGTCACGGCTCTTCGTCAGGCAAACGTACTGATTGTCTTCGTTCGGAGGAACTGAATGTTGCACATATGTAAGTTCACGTCGAATGTAGACGTTGACTTTGCTGGATCTGTTGCACGTGGGTGATGAAAATGCCTCGTAACCGGATATTCGCAAAATTTCCGGGGTCTTCGGTTCACCAATCACAAGAATGGGGAAGTGATTCTCGTAGACGTAGTGCCGTAAATTGGAAATCCGGGACTGGAGCCCACGAGCATTCAATTGGAAAATGAAAGCTTGCTTGACTTTCTTTTGAAAAGACAGGTGCGAAGGAACCATGATGCCGTCTACTGTAGAGCCGCAAGAACTGGATGTAGCGCGTCCAGCACTTGAAGTGCGCTATGTGCTGCTGGCGTGTGTAGGCTGGAAAGCAGAGCACGCCTGGCATTCATTACTGTCGTGAGCATTGAAATTACTTGCATATCTGGGCCATGGCCTTGATCCTGCCTGTTTGCTGGATCAGTCGTAGGCGCTGCACACTGCCCTGAGTGCGCCAACATCCCTGACGCAGTAGGCGTTGAAGGCTTTGGCAGTGGTGGCCACGTTGCATCTGAGGCAGCAGGTCCAGCCTCACCAAGCGCCGGGCTCCCTTGATTTGATACGGTTTTTGGTGGAGGCAGACAAGCTGCTGTTGGGTTTGGGGCATTATTGTCAAATGTGACTGCTTTCTTTGACGACCTTCGGCGGCGTGAACGACGTCGTCGCACCTTTGCGGCGGCTTGTTTGTGCGTAGAATGGTCTCTCACCATTTGCTTCAGTACCGCCCGCTCGGTCTTTAGACGGGGGCAGTCTTTCGAGGAAGAGTCATGAGGGCCGTGGCAGTTGGCGCACTTCAAGGTAGTCGCGCGGCAAACATCACCGCTGTGTGACTAGGAGCATCGCGGCCACACGATGGAGTTGATTCAGACGCCGCTCACGTGGCCGATCTTCATGCACTTCCTGCATTGAAGTGGCTTAGGCACAAAAAGGTCGAACTGGATGACGAAAGTGCCCAACCTTCACGTACGATGGTATGCAGTCACCCTTGAAGGTCAGTTTGATGCATGGAGATCTGCCTAACTGTTGAACTTGAATGATGGAAATGCCGTCGGTTGCCGGCTTGATCAACATGGGTAAATCTGCATCACAGATGGCG
Source organism: Amblyomma americanum (assembly GCF_052857255.1). NCBI lineage: Eukaryota > Metazoa > Arthropoda > Arachnida > Ixodida > Ixodidae > Amblyomma > Amblyomma americanum. Next base: position 78,992,374 of record NC_135503.1, on the reverse strand, counting down.
ATATCGACGTTGTAGATTACGCCAGCCGTAGTGCCGCTGTCCTGGAGAATAAGGGGGCGTACACTGATGTTGCCGAGTTTTGTGATTGCGGTTAAATTCTCTAGTGAACTTCGCTCCACCACATCAATGGCAATGACGTTTTTAATACACAAATCGGTATTTTAAAAACGCAAACTACGACCCAATTGCCAGGGTGCTTTTCAGTAGAATATTCTGCCGCACTATGACATTGTCACAAATTTTAAGGACGCTAAAGCAGTTCAAAAAATGTTTATATGTTCGTTTGCCATCTAACTTTGATGATTCCTTCCCTACCCCCCTTCCCCCACCCCCGCACAGCACATGTCACAGTAGAAGCTGCGTTCACGAGAAGCCTGTGGAGACTGAAGTGTAGCGCAGTCACCGCACTTAAATGGAAGTGAATGCCGGTGCCACTATTATCGGCGGTAAATCCTTCTTGCTCTCAGAAAGCCGAACAGACGCCACGGCTTCCGTTGGTGGCACGACGATGATGGTCGTCGGAGGAAGAAAGGAGAGACTGCCGCGAGGCGGCGCCACGAAAGGAGTCAGCGTGAGGCCCCCTAGCGGGCCCTCCATCGATGGAACGGGCCTGCGGCACGAGATCAAAACCGGCCACTCGGGGACCTCGTCCGCCAAGGGCAACGGAGGGACCGGAACAGAGGGCCTGCGCTGCTCGACCACCACCGAGACGGGAGGCCCGTAGACGTTACGGTCCGGGTGCAGCCGCGTGGGGAAGCGGGCGCCGTCTCCCAGGGAGGTGAAAACCGGCAGGAACCAGAGGGCCTTGCGGTGGCCAAACACCTAGGCGATGTTGTCCCTGAAGCCAATGTTGAACAATTCTCTGCGCAAAGAGCCCCGATGGCGTCCTCAGAAGGTGTACGTTGTCGCCTTTCTTTTGTGTGAACGTTCAAGGCGAGTGGAGTCCCCGCTAATCAGTACTGATTGCAGTGTCTCTGGCATAACTTTTTTTCCGCGGAAGCCGTTTTTACGCTGTTGCTCTAGTACCTCGCTACCTCTCCTCTCAGTGAGTCAAGCACACAGGATGCTCAGAATTCGACCCCACTACCAGAGCATCTCCGCATCCCTCCCTCTGTGTATTCTGATTTCACATCTTTCGCAAGGTTCAAGCCAGTGTCCTCACCACTCCGACGCGTGTTTACCTCTACCACTTACCTCCCGATCCCTCTTGCCTAAGATACCTTCCTGTATGCTAACCTAGAGCACCATTTTTTTTCTTTGTCCTGTCGCCATCCAAGCCCCCATTAAGCCCGCACTCCCCCTTTCTGTTGCTGTGTCTGGCTAATGTCTTTTCTAGCAGAGGATCACCAGGCCCTGGTCAGTCAACCCGTTCATCTGCTCTGCGCTTAATTTGCTACCTAAATAAAGTATATTCATTCTACTGTACTATCCAGGCTCAATAAAAACTAATTATATCGACTTAGTCTGCACGTAATCTTTTTGTCAGCAACGCCATCTCAAAACGTGTAATACGTACAAGCTGGGCTGTCGACAGCTTGTTCGATACCTGTCATCCTTGAACAGATGGGGGCGCAGTTCTTCGAGGGTAGTGACGTTGTGGTACTCCATGGTGAAGTGCAGGTAGAGGATGAGCCAAGCACCAGAACAAGCATCACGCCGAAAGCGTAGAGGAAGGTGCAGTTGAGCGTGACGTAAGTGGAGGCGTTGCTGGACCAGGCGCCAGCCACGTGAGGCGTGGCACTGGCCAGTGCGAACACGCACAGGGCCACCACGTTGAAGATGGTGAGCAGAAAGAACTTGTAGGTGCTGAAGCAGACGCAGTTGTTGAACCAAGCGCAGTGGTGGTCCATTTTTGGAACGCACCTGCGAACATGCGCCAGGTGAACTTTTCGTCGCGCGCTTGTCCGCACTTAGTATAATGGCACCTGAGCACGTCCACACGCGTCCGATACTTATATCCGTTAATACTGCTTTACAAAAAAGTCTTCGATCCCATTTGGCTCAGGGCTGCCTAGCTTGTCTTTATATTCGGTCACAGCAAAGCTACCAAGGCGGAGCACCATAACTGCGTTACTGTGCGAGAGGTTCTGACCCGGACCGGCCGCCTAGCATGTTGCTTTCTGCACTTTGCTTGAATCAGGGACTGAACTATTTCTAAGTGGGTGGAGCAAGCCTTCCAGTTTGTATTGTAATTTGTTTCATTATTTATTCAATGTCTTGTTTCCGTAATTAATTTTCTATTTCTTGTTTATATTTGTCTTACTTTTCATTTGTCTTACATATAAAACCAATAGAAATAGGCAGCTTTATAAAGTTGTACAAACGAGGAGCGATTGGGTGCTTTAAAAAAGCTTGTGCGATCTGTCTCAATTCTGCTAATCTTTCTCATGAACAGTGGTCAGACAATCTTCTGTTGTGACGACAGGATTTTTTAGGTTACTGAAACGAAATGCTTTACCAATAGCTACGAAGCCAACTAGCTGAGCCCCACTGCGGCCCCACTGTGCTCTATATAAATAACGTCCGAGAATTTAATTGAGCCGTTTGCCAGAAATCTGACCTGAGTGCAGTCAATTGGATACCGTTAGGAGGGGGGGGGGGGTTACCACTCTGGAGGAATGTTAGGAGGGCGACCACCAACTTGACCCCCCCCCCCCTTCCCGGTTACGGTGTCCTTGGCTTATATATATTATTAGTCGAAGGTTCTAGATCGGAAGTGGGTATGCTCCTCCTCGGATAGTCCAGGGTTGTAATGAACTTGACTGAGCAGCGCGCTAGGGTAATCAGCCATTACTGGCCCTCACGACTAGCGCTGTCGCATGCTCTGAGAAATGGAAAAGTTCAATCTGCGTCGCTCTCAGTGGGCAAATCAAAAGCGCTGTGAAGAAAGGGAAGGAGGGACGGCAAAAAGGAAGTAGGAAACAGGCGCCGCAGTGGAGATCTGCCCGACTAAATTTAACCCCATGCATACTGTGCATTTGCTTCATTTATTTCACTCTCTTTTCTCACTCATTTCATCCTATCACAAAGAAAGGTTTCTCGACTTTTCTTTATAACGTTTTCCTTCCTGCAATGTAGCAAGAAGAAGGAAATGAAAATTAATTTTTGGGGAAAGGAAATGGCGCAGTATCTCTCACATGTCGGGTGACACCTGAACCGCGTCGTAAGGAAAGGATAATAATAATAATAATAATAATAATAATAATAATAATAATAATAATAATAATAATAATAATAATAATAATAATAATAATAATAATAATAATAATAATAATAATTTTTGGGGGGGAAAGGAAATGGCGCAGTATCTGTCTCATATATCGTTGGACCGCTGAACCGCGCCGTAATCGATGGGATAAAGGAGGGAATGAAAGAAGACAGGAAGGAGAGGTGCCGTAGTGGAGGGCTCCGGAATAATTTCGACCACCTGGGGATCTTTAACGTGCACTGACATCGCACAGCACACGGGCGCTTTAGCGTTTTACCTCCATAAAAACGCAGCCGCCGCGATCGGGTTCGAACCCGGGAACTCACGATCAGTAGTCGAGCGCCCTAACCACTGAGCCACCGCGGCGAGTGAAAGGGATGAAGGACGAAATGAAAGAGGACGAATAATAAGGTGCCGTAGTGGAGGGCTCCGGAATAATTTCGACCACCTGGGGTTCTTTAACGTGCACTGACATCGCACAGCACACAGGCGCCCTAGCGTTTCGCCTCCATCGAAACGCAGCCGCCGTGGTGGGGTTCGAGCCCGCGTACTTCGGATCAGTAGCCGAGGGCCCTAACCACTGAGTCACCGCGGCGGGCTAAAAAAAGGACATAAATTGAAAAATATCAATTGGTTTTCGGAAAAAGTGAATGGCACAGTATGTATCAAACATATCGGCGGACGCCTGAACCGCACCGTATGGGAAGGGATAATGCAGGGAGTGAAAGGAGAAAGGAAGAAAGAGGTGTCGTAGTGGAGCACTCCGGAATAATTGCGACCCCCTGGGGATCTTTAGTGCTTCGGGAAGACTAAGTAATTTTGAAAAGTAGGCTTTTTTTCAAAAGCAGACTCCTATAAGAGTGCGTATTTTTATGACGAAACCAGTGTGCCAGCACCCGGCAATATAGCCCGCAGGGTACATTGTCGGCATTTTGACCCGATTGGCTAATTCTAGTCACATAACCGCACACAGCTAATGAAACGACATTCCTGGAATTCTTCTTCCAACTGTTTGCCGGAAGAATATATCCTGCGAAAAAAACTGCTGGTAATCAAACCTAACCCAAAGAATCACAGAGTGCACGTTAAAGAACATCAGGTGGTAGAAATTTCCGCAGCCCTTCACTGCGGCGCCCTCATAGACTGAGTCGCTTTTTGACGTTACCCCCATAAACTAAACTAACTAGCTACCTAAAGGGGCACACTCCCCGGGGGGACTAATATTGATTTGTCCTGTTTCTCTTTCTCTTTTATAAAAACAAATACCCTCACAAACGAGAGGGAGAAAAGGATGCACATCAAGTGACTACAGCGAAACAATAATAGGACACCAGCAAATTTTAAATTCGTTTTTGAGGAAATGAAATGCCACAGTTATCGTCTCACATATATGGTGGACACCCGAACCGCGCCGTAAGGGGACATGAAAATCAATTTCGACCACCTGGGGATCTTTGACGTGCACTCACATCGCACAGCACACGGGCGCCTTAGCGTTCTGCCTCCATAAAAACGCAGCACCCGCGGTCGGGTTCGAACCCGGGAACTCCGGATAAGTGGTTAGCGTGCTCGGCTACTGATCCGGAGTTACCGGGTTTGAACCCGATCGCGCTCGGCTACTGATCCGGAGTTCCCGGGTTCGAACCCGACCGCGGCTGTGGCGTTTTTATGGAGGCAAAACGCTAAGGCGCCCGCGTGCTGTGCGATGTCAGCGCACGTTAAATATCCCCAGGCGTTCGAAATTATTCTGGAGCCCTCCACTACGCTTTCATCTTTCACTCCCTCCTTTATCTCTTCCCTTACGGCGCTCGTCAGGTGTCTAACGATATACGAGACAGATACTGCGCCATTTCCTTTCCCCAAAAACCAGTTATTATTACTAATATTATTATTATTATTAAAATAATAGTAATTGTTTTTTTCCGGAAAGGAAATGGCGCAGCATCTGTCTCATATATCGTTGGACACCTGAACCGCACCATAAGGGAAGGCATAAATGAGGGAGTGAAAGAAGAAAGGTAGAGAAAGGTGTCGTAGTGGAGGTCTTCGGAATAATTTCGACCACCAGGGGATCTTTAACGTGCACTGACATCGCACAGCACAAGGCGCCTTAGCGTTTTTCCTAAATTAAAACGCAGCCGCCGCGGTCGGGTTCAGAACCGGGAACTCCGGATCAGTAGACGAGTGCCCTAACCACTGAGCCACCATGGCGGGTTTATATTCAAATGATTATTGCTTGTTGGGGAAAGGAAATGGCGTAATATCTGTCACATCTCGGCCGACACCTGAACCGTGCCGTAAGGAAAGGAATAAAGGAGTTAGTGAGAGAAGACAGGAAGAAAGCCTGCTGTGTATTTTTCTGGCGAATCTGCCGGCTGCCGGCAATATAGCCACTTCCTTTTTACAAAGGCTGTACATAGCAGGGCCATAGCGAACTCTCACCTACAGCACTGGGAGCAGTGGTGCGCTCGGTCGGGCTTCACCTGCTGACAGCGTTCGCAGAAGCGCACGCCCCCGCTGGGACCTCGCGTCAGGACTCCCTGGTTATGCGCCAGGATGTCCAGGAACTCTCCGCGGGCCTCGTCGTCGGCGCATTGCTCCAGCAGACGCTGGTCGCTCTCGCTGAGGCCGAAGTAGCCTGGGATGGGCGGCACTGAGATCACGGTGGTCTGCACGAACGAGCAGAGGCACAGCAGCAGCAGCAGCAGGTGGAACACGGTGCTGAAGGCAAAGCGCTGCGCGCCGTCCTTGACCAGGGAGCCGCCATACTGAAGAAGGTGATCATACGCTTAGAAGAGATTGGGTACAGGGTCATAGCCGTTGTTTGTGACAATAACTCTCTGAACAGAAAGGTAATGAAGATGTTTGTCAAATGCAATGCTTCGTCATGTTTGTCCACATCCGGCAGATCCAGATCGGCCATTACTTTATGTGATAGAAGCTGCACATCTTTTGAAGTGTATCAGAAACAATTGGCTGAATCAGAAAAATGGGGGACTTGCTTTTTCTACCCACGCTTTAAGCTTTCAAACAATGATGTTCGTCCTGAATGCAAAATGACTGCCTCCTTTAAGAATTTGAGAGATTTACATAAAGAGGAGTCATCTCTTCTGATAAAGTCTGGGTATGGCTTGACATCCAAGGCACTTAATCCGAGCAACTTGGAACGGCAAAATGTGAAGCTGGTACTGCAGGTTTTTAATCAGCACGTAGCCACAGCCCTGGCAGCTCGAAGTGGTGAAGCTTATTTTCAACATGCGGCAGCAACAGCAGATTTCATCAAAATCATTCTTCGCTGGTGGAGTATTGTCAACGTAAAAACGCCAAATAAAGGCTTCCATCATCGTACTGTTTACGAAAAACCCATGTCTTGCAGTACAGAGGACCCAAAAGTAGCTTTTCTGAATGGTTTCATTACCTGGCTAGACGTCTGGGAATTTTATGGGCATGACACTGGAGTCGTTAGGACTCATTGAGTGCCCCAAGGCTATCTGCTCAATCCTTACTGGCATTGGCAAAGTACTGCAAAAGTGAACTTCATTTTAAGTACGTCCTACTAGGGAAAGTTCAAACGGATCCTCTCGAGAGTCGTTTTGGACAGTACCGGAAAATGGCTCGTGGGCAGTACCACATATCTGTTCGACAGCTTTGTGAAACAGAAGGCAGGATTCGCCTTCAAAATGCCCTGCCAAAGATGATCACTGATGACTTCAGAAACACCGAAGAGACAAACAGTGTCAGAGATGTAGGAACCTCCTTTAGTGTTCAAGTTGTAGACGCTTACCTTGATGCACTAAGAGAACGAATGCCAGTTATTGGTTATGTTGGCGGGTATTGTGCGCATGCTACAATGAAAGTTTTGAAGTGTGAAAGTTGCCGAGGACACTTGGTCGTTACCGGAAGTGAGACGGAAATGAAAGAAGACACCCATTCCTTAATCGCACAACTGGACCTAGGAGGACTCAAGTTTCCCTCTGCCCTTGTGATTACAGTAGTCATCTACACGGAGGTTGTACACAATACACATGTACACAAGACAAGGACGACAGAAACGTACAACGCCGCGCTCGTGTTGTACGTGAGGACTATTAATCCCGCCTTGATTATTGTTTTATAAAGGAAACGGCAACAGAGTCTTTCAATTCGTCGGTTTTCTCGTGATACCCGATGACCGCTTTCCGGTCATGACAAGATCACGCTCAATTTTTGATGGCGGGGACAAAGAGCGACGTTTTTGAGCTGGACATATCATTTCTATGTCAAAGCGGCAAGCGTTACAGGGAGTTTGTGAATGACATTCGTCAATAATGGCGTTGGTGTAAGTGGGGTTGAAGGTTCGGCTGAGTCAACAGGGGCGTAGGAGGAAGGACATGTTGGCCGAGTTTGGCTGCTCAAAATAGATGTCGCAACCTGTGCTGATATCACCCGGGACAGGGCTTTGCTGAAAGTGCTGATCGTATACAATCGAAGACACCAGCAAAACCCTTCTCCAGAGCAGCAACAGCTGACTTTGTCAATCCCACTTCTACATCATTACCAGCTGCGCAGACAATTATTGCATATGAGGGACTTTTTTTATCCGGCAAGGCGTACGCATCTGCTCGCGATCACTTGCCCCGCCGAATAATTTCCAGGTCAGCCTCCTCATCCGCACGCTTCGGACATGTGGAATCATCAGCTGGGTTAGCACAGCGTCAACCGCAACAGCTAGAAGAATCAGAAGCGTGGGTATCTTATGCAAGATTGTCTCCGCAAATGTCAGCGTGTTGCCGACTTACATGACTTGGTGCTGTGGTCAAACCGCCGGCAGTTCCCACAATAGAATGACCGTGGTTGCAGCGAGTCTGCGCTATAGACAGGGCCAAATCTTTAGTTCAAAATGACAAAATGACCCTGAAATAGTCTCAATAACTGATTTTGTGGGCACCCCAGGACCAACAGCCTTTCCTTTACAGCGGAAGACGGAAAGAATGCCAACACCGGCACTTTGAAAATCCTGAAAAACTTTTGGGGTGAAGCTCAAGGATAAACCCTTAGTGCAGGCAAGCTGTTAAGGAATAAATAGTCTCACCGGCAGTGAGGTGAAATGCGCGTACTGGAGCAAAACCACCTCACAATCTAAACCAGAAGACCTGCACACTATACCCCTCCTGCCAAGCGGTCTTCCTTCTGAAATTTCCAGATGGCGTCTGGTCACAGGCTTCAGTTGCTCCTGAATGATACGAGAGTTTTTGAGTTTAATGGCTTCATCTCCAATAAGGACTAGCGCCACAGGGATCACCTTGACACCATTAATACTGAAAGACTCCAAAGGGAAGCTTTGAGACGGCACACTGGCGAACCAGGATGCTGGAGCTTCCCTTGCGGAGGTCGAAGCTATGGTCAAAAGCCTAGCAATTCAACAGCCCTAATTCCCACAGGACAAAAAACATGGCTTAATACCTCACCCGCGGAACGGCCTCACCTGGGACCGATTACGATCGAGGCGACAGTGCAGCAAAGCTCTAGGAGACACCGCACACAGGTTGACAGGTCGCGGCTAACATGCTCCTGTTGACACACACAAGTACCAGAACCTTGTAAGTTGCAGCCGCAACTCTAATGGTGGGTGTGCTAAAGCTAGTTGATCAGCACCTGGTCTTTGTCCACTGAAGAACAAAGTCATCGTCTACGAATATCATTTCGCCCTGTCGTAGACCATTCATGTAATCCGGGCCAATTCGACTCATTTCTCCACTTGCTGCTGCTTTCCGTCCCGCCTTCCTTCTCTTTGAGTCCAAATGTTACCATGAGGGCCCCGTGGCGTATGAATTTTTTATTGTTAGATATCCCGAACAAAATTAGTTTCTTCCCTCTGATCTCAGCTAGGATATTAACTATTGTCATTATTCTATGACCCTCGCTTCTAATTCACGTGAGTATTAAGTTTTCTTTCCCCTCCTGCCTCAAATTGTCGCTATTTCACGATACTGGCAGCTCTAAGTATCTCGCTGTAGCAAGTTTTTAATACACAAATCGGTATTTTACAAACGCAAACTGCGACCGATTCGCCAGGGTGCTTTTCAGTAGAATATTCTGCCGCACTATGACATTGTCACAAATGTTAAAGGACGCTAAAGCAGCTCAAATAATGTTTATATGTTCGTTTGCCATCTAACTTTGATGACTCCTTCCCTACCCCCCTTCCCCCACCCCCGGACAGCACATGTCACAGTAGAAGCTGCGTTCACGGGAAGCCTGTGGAGACTGAAGTGTAGCGCAGAGTCACCGCACTTCCACGGAAGTGAATGCCGGTGCCACTATTATGCGGCGGTAAATCCTTCTTGCTCTCAGAAAGCCGAACAGACGCCACGGCTTCCGTTGGTGGCACGACGGTGATGGTCGTCGGAGGAAGAAAGGAGAGACTGCCGCGAGGCGGCGCCACGAAAGGAGTCAGCGTGAGGCCCCCTACCGGGCCCTCCGTCGATGGAACGGGCCTGCGGCACGAGGTCAAAACCGGCAACTCGGGGACCTCGTCCGCCAAGAGCAATGGAGGGACCGGAACAGAGGGCCTGCGCTCCTCCACCACCACCGAGACGGGAGGCCCGTAGACGTTACGGTCCGGGTGCAGCCGCGTGGGGAAGCGGGCGCCCCCAGGGAGGTGAAAACCGGCAGGAACCAGAGGGCCTTGCGGTGGCCAAACACCTCGGCGATGTTGTCCCTGAAGCCAATGTTGAACAAGTCTTTGCGCAAAGAGCCCCGATGGCGTCCTCAGATGTTGTATGTTGTCACCTTTCTTTTGTGTGAACGTTCAAGGCGCGTGGAGTCCCCGCTAATCAGTACTGATTGCAGTGTCTCTAGCATAACATTTTTTCCGCGGAACCCGTTTTTGCGCTGTTGCTCTAGTACCTCGCGACCTCTCCTCTCAGTGAGACAAGCACACAAGATGCTCAGAATTCGACCCCACTACCAGAGCATCTCCGCATCCCTCCCTCTGTGTATTCTGACTTCACATCTTTCGCAAGGTTCAAGCCAATGTCCTCACCACTCCGACGCGTGTTTACCTCTGCCACTTACCTCCCGATCCCTCTTGCCTAAGATACCTTCCTGTATGCTAACCAAGTGCACCATTTCTTTCTTTGTCCTGTCGCCATCCAAGCCCCCATTAACCCCCCCCCCCACTCCCCCTTTCTGTTGCTGTGTCTGACATGTCTTTTCTAGCAGAGGATCACCAGGCCCTGGTTAGTCAAGCCGTTCATCTGCTCTGCGCTTAATTTGCTGCCTAAATAAAGTATATTCCTTCTACTGTGCTACCCAGGTTCAATAAAAACTAATAATATCGACTTAGTCTGCACGTAATCTTTTTGTCAGCAACGCCATCTCAAAACGTGTAATATGTACAAGCTGGGCTGTCGACAGCTTCTTCGATACCTGTCATCTTTGAACAGATGGGGGCGCAGGTCTTCGAGAGTAGTGACGCTGTTGCACACCATGGTGAAGTGCAGGTAGAGGAAGGAGCCAAGCACCAGAACCAGCATCACGCAGAACGCATAGAGGAAGGTGCAGTTGCGCGTGACGTAAGTGGAGGCGTTGCTGGACCAGGCGCCAGCCACGTGATGCGTGGCGCTGGCCAGTCCGAACATGCACAGGGCCACCGCGTAGAAGATGGTGAGCAGAAAGAACTTGTAGGTGCTGAAGCAGACGCAGTTGTTGATTCAAGGGCAGTGGTGGTCCATTTTTGGAACGCACCTGCGATCATGCGCCAGGTGAACTTTTCGTCACGCGCTTGTCCGCACATAGTATAATGGCACCTGAGCACGTCCACACGCGTCCGATACTTATATCCGTTAATACTGCTTTACAAAAAAGTCTTCAAACCCATTTGGCTCAGGGCTGCCTAGCTTGTTTTTATATTCCGTCACAGCAAAGCTACTAAGGCGGAGCACCATAACTGCGTAACTGCGCGAGAGGTTCTGACGCGGACCGGTCGCCTAGCACGTTGCTTTCTGCACTTTGCTTGAATCAGGGACTGAACTATTTCTAAGTGGGTGGAGCAAGCCTTCCAGTTTGTATTGTAATTTCTTTCATTATTTATTCAAACTCTTGTTTCCGTAATAAATTTTCTATTTCTTGTTTATATTTTTCTTTTCATTGTTCAAAGGTGTACTCGTCAATACATATAAAACCATTAGAAATAGGTAGCTTTATAAAGTTGTACAAACGAGGAGCGATGGGGTGCTTTAAAAAAGCTTGTGCGGCCTGTCTCAATTCTGCTAATTTTGCTCATGAACAGTGGTCAGACAATCTTCTGTTGTGACGACAGGATTTTTTAGGTTACTGAAACGAAATGCTTTACGAATAGCTACGAAGCCAACTAGCTGAGCCCCACTGCGGCCCCACTGTGCTCTATATAAATAACGTCCGAGAATTTATATCAGCCGTTTGCCAGAAATCTGACCTGAGTGCAGTCAATTGGATACCGTTAGGAGGGGGGGGGGGGGTTACCACTCTGGAGGAATGTTAGGAGGGCGACCACCAACTTGACCCCCCCCCCTTCCCGGTTACGGTGTCCTTGGCTTATATATATTATTAGTCGAAGGTTCTAGATCGGAAGTGGGTATGCTCCTCCTCGGATAGTCCAGGGTTGTAATGAACTTGACTGAGCAGCGCGCTAGGGTAATCAGCCATTACTGGCCCTCACGACTAGCGCTGTCGCATGCTCTGAGAAATGGAAAAGTTCAATCTGCGTCGCTCTCAGTGGGCAAATCAAAAGCGCTGTGAAGAAAGGGAAGGAGGGACGGCAAAAAGGAAGTAGGAAACAGGCGCCGCAGTGGAGATCTGCCCGACTAAATTTAACCCCATGCATACTGTGCATTTGCTTCATTTATTTCACTCTCTTTTCTCACTCATTTCATCCTATCACAAAGAAAGGTTTCTCGACTTTTCTTTATAACGTTTTCCTTCCTGCAATGTAGCAAGAAGAAGGAAATGAAAATTAATTTTTGGGGAAAGGAAATGGCGCAGTATCTCTCACATGTCGGGTGACACCTGAACCGCGTCGTAAGGAAAGGATAATAATAATAATAATAATAATAATAATAATAATAATAATAATAATAATAATAATAATAATAATAATAATAATAATAATAATAATAATAATAATAATAATAATAATAATTTTTGGGGGGGAAAGGAAATGGCGCAGTATCTGTCTCATATATCGTTGGACCGCTGAACCGCGCCGTAATCGATGGGATAAAGGAGGGAATGAAAGAAGACAGGAAGGAGAGGTGCCGTAGTGGAGGGCTCCGGAATAATTTCGACCACCTGGGGATCTTTAACGTGCACTGACATCGCACAGCACACGGGCGCTTTAGCGTTTTACCTCCATAAAAACGCAGCCGCCGCGGCCGGGTTCGAGCCCGCGAACTCCGGATCAGTAGCCGAGGGCCCTAACCACTGAGCCACCGCGGCGGGCTAAAAAAAGGACATAAATTGAAAACTGACAATCGGTTTTCGGTGAAAGTGAATGGCACAGTATGTGTCACACATATCGGCGGACGCCTGAACCGCTCCGTATGGGAAGGGATAAAGCAGGGAGTGAAAGAAGAAAGGTAGAGAAAGGTGCCGTAGTGGAGGGCTCCGGAATAATTTCGACCACCTGGGGATCTTTAACGTGCACTGACATCGCACAGCACACGGGCGCCTTAGCGTTTTTCTCCATTAAAACGCAGCCGCCGCGGTCGGGTTCAAACCCGGGAACTCCGAATCAGTAGACGAGTGCCCTAACCACTGAGCCACCATGGCGGGTTTATATTCAAATGATAATTGCTTGTTGGAGAAAGGAAATGGCGCAATATCTGTCACATCTCGGCCGACACCTGAACCGTGCCGTAAGGAAAGGAATAAAGGAGTTACTGAGAGAAGACAGGAAGAAAGCCTGCTGTGTATTTTTCTGGAGAATCTGCCGGCTGCCGGCAATATAGCCACTTCCTTTTTACAAAGGCTGTACATAGCAGGGCCATAGCGAACTCTCACCTACGGCACTGGGAGCAGTGGTGCGCTCGGTCGGGCTTCACCTGCTGACAGCGTTCGCAGAAGCGCACGCCCCCGCTGGGACCCCGCGTCAGCACTCCCCGGTTCTCCGCCAGGATGTCGAGGAACTCTCCGCGGGCCTCGTCGTCGGCGCATTGCTCCAGCAGACGCTGGTCGCTCTCGCTGAGGCCGAAGTAGCCTGGGATGGGCGGCACTGAGGTCACGGTGGTCTGCACGAACGACCAGAGGCACAGCAGCAGCAGGTGGAACACGGTGCTGAAGGCAAAGCGCTGCGCGCCGTCCTTGACCAGGGAGCCGCCATATTGACGAAGGTAATCATACGCTTAGAAGAGATTGCGTACAGGGTCATAGCCGTTGTATGTGACAATAACTCTCTAAACAGAAAGGTAATGAAGGTGTTTGTCAAATCCAATGCTTCGTCATGTTTATTCACATCCGGCAGATCCAGATCGGCCATTATTTTATGTGATAGAAGCTGCACATCTTTTAAAGTGTATCAGAAACAATTGGCTGAATCAGAAAAATGGGGGGCTTGCTTTTTCTACCCACGCTTTCAGCTTTCAAACAATGATGTTCGTCCTGAATGCAAAATAACTGCCTCATTTAAGAATTTGAGAGATTTACATAAAGAGGAGTCATCTCCACTGATAAAGTCTGGGTATGGCTTGACATCCAAGGCACTTAATCCGAGCAACTTGGAACGGCAAAATGTGAAGCTGGTACTGCAGGCTTTTAATCCGCACGTAGCCACAGCCCTGGCAGCTCGCAGTGGTGAAGCTGATTTTCATCATGCGGCAGCAACAGCAGATTTCATCGAAATCATTCTTCGCTGGTGGGGTATTGTCAACGCAAAAACGCCAAATAAATGCTTCCATCATCGTACTGTTTACGAAAAACCCATGTCTTGCAGTACAGAGGACCCAAAAGTAGCTTCTCTGAATGGTTTCATTACCTGGCTTGATGTCTGGGAATTTTATGGGCATGACACTGGAGTCCTTACCCAGGACTCATTGAGTGCCCTAAGGCTATCTGCTCAATCCTTACTGGCATTGGCAAATTACTGCAAAAGTGAACTTCATTTTAAGTACGTCCTACTAGGGAAAGTTCAAACGGATCCTCTCGAGAGTCGTTTTGGACAGTACCGGCAAATGGCTCGTGGGCAGTACCACATATCTGTTCGACAGCTTTCTGAGACAGAGGGAAGTATTCGCCTTCAAAATGCCCTGCCAAAGATGATCACTGATGACTTCAGAAACATCGAAGAGACAAACAGTGTCAGAGATGTAGGAACCTCCTTTAGTTTTCTAACTGTAGACGCTTGCCTTTATGCACTCGGAAAGCGAATGCCAGTTATTGGTTATGTTGGCGGGTATTGTGCGCATGCTACAATGAAAGCTTTAAAGTGTGAAAGTTACCGAGGACACTTGGTCGTTACCTGAAGTGAGACGGAAATGAAAGAAGACACCCATTCCTTAATCAATCAATAATTTTTATTTCTTCCTCACAAAAAGATTAGCGGAGGACGAGGAGGGCTCGAAGAAAAAGTGGAAGTTTCCACTTGACGAGCTTCGGGCCCCCTATTTATGAGGCATATACAGTGGAACATTAAGAAACATACATCTTTATACATTAGAAAGTTTAAAAGTCAGTATGTGTAATATGCAATACAAAAATAATATACTCATTTTAGAGCCACAAATAAAGGTCAGTATGTACAAGGAATGCAGCCACGGTAGCACACCAATTCTACAAGAGAATTTCTAAAATACAACAACAATTTCATACACGCTCACTGTCGCGTTACAAAGGACTTAAGCATATTGTTGGTAATGGTGCTTATGTTAATTCCTTGACAATGAAGGTGGTTTAATAGGGTCGGTAGGGCATGACGGAGCATTTGTTCAGATAGTCTTAAGCGTGAGTAAGGAATTTTCCAAATTAGATTAGTGCGTGTATTGTAGTGTCGTGTTTGAGGGGTCAAGTTAGCCAGTGTACGGAGAATTTCAAGCGAGTCATGCTTATATCGCTTTGCAAGGTAGAATGAGTACATATGATGGATGGAAAGAATGTCAAATTTAGTGAAAAGTTCGGATGTATGTTCACGATAATGAACATTTGCTATGCTGCGGATCGCTCTTTTCTGTAGGACATGTATGCGATTTAAATTACCAAGTGTTGTTTTACCCCACACTAAGAGACAGTAGTTAACATGTGAAAGGAAAAGTGAATTGTAAATGTGTAATTTAACGGCCGTCGGTAAGAACGATTTATATTTAGTTATGACCCCAGCAGCTTTTGCTATCTGTGTGGTAACGTGGTCAATGTGCGTGTCCCAGGACATATTTTTGTGAAAGTGGACACCAAGACATTTTACAGAATCTACGATTTCTACATCTGCGTCGCCTAAAGTGAACGTCATCTCTGGAGCGCTGGCTGCTTGTCTGGTAGTGAAAATAATGGCCTTTGTTTTATTAGCATTAATCTGTAGAGAGTTTATTTCGCTCCAGGTGGTCAGTTTTTCCAGAGTGCTGTTTATTTCGGATTGAAGAGAATGATAGGAACGACTGCGAAAAAATATTGTCGTGTCGTCTGCATATGTTACGTATTCTGCGTTGCTACTAATGCACGTAATATCATTTGTGTACAAGTTAAATAATAGGGGACCAAGTATGCTGCCTTGGGGGACACCTGCTTTTATTGGCTGGCAAGAGGATAGAATTTCCTGTATGGAAACGCACTGCATCTGGACCGGGGAGGACTCAAGTTTCCCTCTGCCCTTGTGATTACAGTAGTCATGTACACGGAGGTTGTAGTTACAAAGCTTGTGACACAAAGTGCCTGCACACAATTTCTCCATAGGCCCAACCAAAGGAATGTCGTTCGGCAGCTGACGCTCAACTCTCTACCGAGGCTTGAGAACATAGATGCATGTGAAAAAGGGCATGCCTACGAGCCCATTGTCACACTTGTTGCAAACTGTGCAGCAAACATAATGCTTAACAACTTATGCAAACAAAGGAAAGATCAACTTCATATTATAAAAGAACAAAAGGCAAAAGAAGAAAGCCCAAATCTTTCTTGAAAAGTAGTTTTCCATAACTTTAACTGCCACCGGACATTTAATTACTTTAAATTGCACTGTAGGTATTTTATTGCAGCTTGCGGATGTGATTTCTTTGGCGAACTTCTGCCTGTTGTAGTGCAATGAACCTTCTTTTGTTTCTGGCATGCATGCTTTCTAGCCCAGAGTTTAAATGACAGTTCTTTGTTTTTAATCTGAAATTTTAAAGTATTTTGGCAATTAAGTGTAATGTTCTTTTTTTTTACTGAGCTGTACCTCAGACAGTGCCTGCTGTGGTAGGTGAATGACTTATTTGTCACACCTTTTCTCTGTATGTGCTCTTCTTGTGCAGTGTCTATTATTGTACTATTGTTGCAGTGTCTATTATGTATTATTGTATTAGTGCCTATACTATTGCGCAATGCAGTTTGTGCAGTGTATTCCTTGTGCATTCCTGTACCTGCAGCAGTGAAATAAGCGGTTCTTTGGGTCACTTTTTTATCATAACCTAGTCCACAGTTTAGTCACAAGTGTGTTTAATGTACTGTGGTTTCTTTGCATGTCTTCGACTCTATAAAGTAATATGTGGTGTTTTATGCCATTGAAGGGCGGCCACCTACCCTGAAAAATGGATCAAATAATATTTTCTTCTAACCTACAGTTAAGATGCGAGTATGGTTTTCGTTTTCTACCTCCATGCCCAGCTTTCTGGGACATCTACTACTTGCACCATCTACCGGCAGTGGCGGTGACAGGGAGCGTAACTGAATGGGAAGGGGTACAAAAAAAATCGTAAAACGTGAACAAAAGCACCTACAAAAAATGCTTCGGGGATTTTGTAAGATACACTTAGCTGATGAATGTGCCGAAGTATCAGTCCTGTGCTATTAATACACGAGCTTCCCAGCGCGTTTGAATATTATACGATGCTGCCTACGGTAGGGGGCCAAAGTTTTGGCATTTTTCCAGACTTTGAAACTGTATAGCACCGTAACACGGATAGATATCGAAAATGCTTCCCGGTTTTAGGTATCCAAATATATGGTGTTTAAAATGGTGTGCAACGATCTGGTATAGCTTTGATCAAGATGCTTCCTGAGGCCTTTTAATTGAAACCTGATATTGCCTAAAATATGAAAATGGCGCCCGGTAGCGAACTACGCTGCAGAAATGGTTCGGACTGCTGAAGTTGCGTCCATTTCGACGCTTACCTTTTTATCATGTGACTTTTGCCTTGCAGACAATAACACATGTCATAGCTCGAACCCAGTTTCACGACCGGAGCTTTAAATAAAGAAGGTTGTTACGATGACCATGCGTTAACGCAGATACATAAAGTATTCGCGGCTGTTCATATATGCCTGTCGTGGAGCAACTTTGCAAATTGTCAGCCCTTTGCTATTGTCTAAAAAGTTTATTGGGGCATGTGATCATGATATATTAGGGTATGAGAGCTAGCTCGCCTGAATTTTAGCTCTTCTTGTTACTTTTAAAGAGCGTAGCGGCATTCAAACGGCCGACATCAAAAAGTATTCGCGGATATAAATGTTTAAGTTTATTCTTTTAACACATATTTAAGAAAATTTGATATAGCTTTACCCAGAAACATTCAGAAGCTGTTCAGCTGTTGTCGGGCAGAACACAGAATTTGGAGTCTAGAAGCAAATAGCGTCTAAATAGACGTTCAGGTTGTTACTGTCACGATCACCTGTAATGTTTTCAAATTAGTGACTCTAGCGTTGTCCGAATATGGTGACTCGAGTTTGCACTTCGAGTTATAACCTGGGTTCAGAACCTTTTGTTTTCGTCAGCTAATTTTAATAAATGTGCTAGTTTCTGCAGAAAATATATTAGTATGAATGTATGAATGAAAAATTTCACGCATGATCACTATTCATACTTTTATTGCTCCAGCTATTGGCGACTTTTTTTGTTGTTCTTTCATTCTGACTTCTGTAATATCCATGCATGATGTATTGCCGGGATCCATCCTGTGTAACACAACTGAAAAAATGAGGCTTCGCTTTTGAGGTACGAAAATTCGCTTTTAAAGATACCGCAAGATACCTCCAACTTTTTTCCATGTTTGCAAACAAATTGGTGAATTTAATTGTGTGCACTTCTTTGCTACGAAAAAGCGCTTTTACATGGACGTCATCAAGGAAGCAGTTCATAACGGTATATATAAATGGCAAATATGGTGGCTGTCGCAATTTGCGACGCTGCCAGCCGCTACGCTGCTTCGTCGGCCGATTCTCATGATATCGCAGTTAATTCTCCCGCACCTTCCAGAGTGACATCGCAAGGGGCCGCCAGGTGCAAGAGGGTTAACCACGGATTAACAGGGTTAGTCGCGATGTCATATCAATCGTCTGAAGCGACTGTCTTGAGAGCCTCCTTTGAAGAACGTTTGCATCTGTCCATTGAGGCTTGTCTGTAATCATTTTAAGCAATAAATTTTTCTATTTCACCAGTATAATAGATGAGTTACGTTATCGCAAGCAGCTTGCTTTTAAGATTCATCTTCTTCAAAATGCTATGAAAACGTGTAAAAAATTGACCGCCAATAGCAAGATCAAAGGATGTCAAGGGGTATAAATTAGAGGGGTAAGAAAAATAAAAAACTAAGTGTCCTGCCCACGCCAGTACAAATAATACATTGAGACTTTTAAAAGAATGAAAACTATAAGTGCCCCCCGTTATGACGGCCAATAAAAATCAAGAGAAACAACCCCACAAATACAATCAAAGAGAGAGAGAGAGAGAGAGAGGCGGTTGGGGGGGGGGGGGGTGGCAAAGTCTTGCACAGGGTGCCGGGTTATATAAGGCCGGCTCAGGACCCAGCCGCTGTGCCCACATTTCAGCGTACGCGAAATGCAACAACGCTCCGGCTGTTTACCCCCGGGGGGTCTAATTAGTTCGAAGCGCTCCAGTGCGCTGTCCCTCATAGCCCGTAATGAAACGAATTTGTATTATTTCATTGTAGCTTAATTTTCCCAGTTCCCAGGTTACTCTGCCTGCAGCAGCTTTGATATCTGTGGTCACGTGAAAAACTAATTATACTGCACTGAACAATGCTATCGCTTACTTTCAAAGCAGCAGCGTTTGGTAAATCCAACCAAATACAATTATAATAGAGAGGTAGAGCGCAACAAAAATAACCAGACGCTAAAAACAAATGTATACCAATAAAATAAGTCACGAATTGCATTCTATGTTACAAAGTTAATGAGAATGTCAAATATGCGGGGATGTCATTATAGCACGTAGCGGAAAGCACAATGTCAGCAAATTACCATGAATGAAGGGGAAGCCTTCATGACGATTACACTCATGGGAAGTGATCTGTTACGTTTACAGTAATATTCGAAGCACTGGAGGTTATATTTCTTTTCTCCTTTGCACATTTGGGGAGGAATTCGAGCAAATGTAATAGGTCTATTTTCATGGCGTCGCTGTCAATAAACATGCACTTGTCACACTATCTGATAGCTGGTGCGGAAGGGGTTATAACTTCCCCGCAAAAAGGCAAGGACAAGGGCTATAGTGCCGACATAAAATATTTTATTAAACACTTTTTATACAACACTTGGAAACAAAATGTGTACAGTCAGAATCACATAGTGTCATTACCTTGTGTTCATGTTACATGTACAACCAGAACGATGCACTCCAAACGTAACGAATATGAATATAACTAAACACACTTCACAGCAACATGGCATACAAAAGAAGCAATACTTTGCGAAAAGAATAAAGAACAAGGCAAACTTTTAATCGGTTGCCAAACAAAATGAGTGAGCAGAGAAGGACATACAAATGAACATAAATGATGGCATTGAATGTGCGTAGTACTGCTGTCGTCACTTTTCTCGAGCCTGTTTGTGCGCATTGTGCACTTGATGCCAGTATCATATGATCTACGCCCGATACGCCAAAAAGTTCCCGCAGAACTTAAAGGCGTGTGTGCATGTTCATTTTCAAAGCACCCCCCCCCCCCCCTCAAGTACTTTTTCTAGCTTTACAGATTGCGTTATAAATCGGTTTTCCATGGTTTGTTTGCATAAAAGAATTTTCTTACGCAAAAGACAAGCCAAAAGATCGTTTTAAAAGTGACAACGGCAATACTTACAAAACACACTTATCACATTTTTATTACACCAAAAAATTGCTCAGGGCATATATGGCAGGTAAACAGTCACATAATACAAATACACTATTTTTAGTACACACTGAAAACTCTTTTAGGGGCAGGTTACATAAGGAGTCAGGAACAGTACTCTTCATCTCCAAGCAGTGATGCACTTTCTAAACTATAGGTACAACACAGCACTATAAATATAGGAGGAAGCACGCAAAACTAAAAGGCACATCTCACCACATAACTGTTATCTTCCCCTATGGCTACAATCATTGTTTTTCTCTTTCTTTCCTTACAAGGTTGCGAAGTTTTTCTATTGATTTGACTTTCGTCGACATTCCCATAGCCCGAAGCTCCGTGCGCAATTCCCCTGCATCCCTGTCGTCCACATTTTGTAGACAGTTTCCTTCGCTCACTTTATCTTCTGCACAGCGTAGCCTCTTCGCCCGTGTCTCTTGAATAAGTCCCTCAAACCAATTTTCTTGGTCCCGCTTTTTATACGCACGGCTTAGTCTGATATTATCACTCCCTTCAAGCCTTTTCGCCAGCTTGAGAGTGTCAGCGGCTGCATTCCACTTGTTAGACTTCCCATGGTGTAGATGCTTTAGCACGTCGTTTTTTTTCTCTAACCCTTGGCTTGAAAACGAACCAAGGCACTTGAACCTTTCGTGCTTTGCGGAAGCGTGGTGCGCGAGAATATGAATGTAAGGCGTAACTCTATCGCCACCATAGCCTTTGCAACCTTGGGCTCCTAATTCTAAGAACGTGTGAAAGAATTCTGAGGTTTCTCTTTTTATGCTGCGACCTTTAACATCATTTTCCAGGTGGTACAAAAATTTCCGCATAAGCTTCCAAAGGGGCAAAGTTTTTTCCTTTGTTTGAGGGTGCAATTTCCCGGCCAGTTTTTCAGGCAAAGCCTTCAGCAGGCGCTCACAATCGCCCCCCGATACCGACGTGAATGTTTTTCCCTTGTTTCCTTCATTGGCTTCCCAGATGTGAAATTTAATCCCACAGTTTTTTATGGCGTCAACGATGTCCTGAACATGTATGGTCATACAACGTGGGTTGCGGACTTTTTCACGGTAATCTCTGTCTTCTGCTTCTGAAAGCAATCCATCTACAAGGCGCATAACTATTCTTAACTTCATGTGCAATACATCAGGAATTATTAAATCAGAGTCGAAGTTAAACAATGGCACGATTTTCATCCCGTTCACCTCTGCGCAGCAATCAGTTTTCATGTTCTCAAGATTGCGGATCAAAGGAGGCTCATTAAAGCTCCTGTTACTTGTCAGAACTGAGAACCTTGTCTGTGGGTTTGCTCGACAAAATGGACAAGGATAGTGTGATGCAGCAGACTGCAGACCCTGAACAACAAGCAAAAATTTTAAATCTGACCCTAGACAGATGCGAATCGGAATCTCGTGGTCCCCTACAGATATGCTACCCCTTTGTGCGACAACATTAATTTCTTTTATCAAATCCCGAAAAGCCTCTCTTATTTCAAAATAACCCTCCGAGATCTCCGCCACACCGAGAAGGCGATGAAGGTTATGGCTCTGTAGCTGCCGCATTTTGCAAATGATGACGAATGATAATGTTGTCCAGGTCGTGCGTCTACTCACAACGTAGCCATCACCCTCTATTTTTACAAGGAGTGCCTCGGTGGAGATCTCTGTCACACTTATGCCTACATCTTTAGCTAGCTCTTGCGCAGCTAACGCCAAGTCTTCCTCAAATGAAACCTGAGCGCCAGGTGAGGTACCTGGTGTCTTGAAGACAGTTATCCTGCTATCTAGGTGCTCTCTGTAAGAATTTATTAGCCTTATGGTAGGCAGATTAGGGACGCTCGCGGAGAGGTGCTCCCAGAAAACGTTACTGACAAAATGTACGTCCAAGAGGGCTGCAACTTCTCGCAAGCTTTGTTTGTTTGGAGAAAAAAGGGCATTATAGTTAACTTGACCATTGCTGCAGAAACCTCTTATTACACCGCAATTACAAATAATTTCTCCATTTTCCGTGAATGTTACTTTATGCAGCAGGCCTTTTAAGTCAGTTACGAGAAGCTGGCATACATCCAAACAGTAGCTCTCCAGTACTGCGTCAAGTGCTTGCGCGATGGAATCTCCAGCGGCATTAAGCTTCCTTCGGTCGGTTTTTTTGAACCCTCGCTGACCATTATTCCTTTGTTCAGTAGCATTGTAGTTTTTTCGGATTTCAGCTTTTCATTCTCCTGCTCTAGGTTACGAAGCTTAGCCTTATAAGAAGAGACGGTGTCTCTCAGCTCATTTATGGCCTTTTCTGAAACTGTTCCTCCTCTTTCGTGTTCTTTTTGCAGAGCAGAAATTATGATGTTCTCTATGGATTCTCCGGTATTCGTTTCAGGTGGGCTAGATTGAGACTCGAAGTGAATCATTATGAACCTTGTATTTTTTAAGAAGGACGATTTCGCACGGCCTTTCAAATTCCTGTAGCGCCTATCCGTAATATTTCACAGTGACGTAAACCGGTCTTCAAAATATTTACCCATAATGGGAAGCCTTACATTCGGGGGCAAAAATGATTGCACAGCTTCAAAGTATGCCTTTCGAAGAAGGTCTTTGTTGTGTCTTGTCTTTATAGCCGTCTCATTGGTCAGCGTGAATGTGACACTGCAACTGTCAAAGGTAGCAGACAAGATTATATGGTTATCTGGCGTGGCCGTTTCGTGGAGCTATAAACAACAAACTAAATAAAAACTAGAAAATTTGACGAACAAGAAGTAGTAGCAGTGGAGTAGAGACAGTCACACTCAGTGAGCTAAACAGGTGACAGTTTGTAAAAAACAAGCCAAAATAACGCGAAAACAAAACAAATAGAACAAAAGTAGAACTCCATGGGAATAAAAACTTATCACTGTATTACGATGCGCCAGCAATGATCTTTGTCACGATAAAAACCTGCAAGGTCTCCCGAGGAAATCCGCAAGGAAGCCTCTTGCAGGACTTCTGAAGTGTCACCCCACCCTTAATTCTGATTGGAAACTCAATCGCCACCGTGTTCCCAAGTTTCGTTTCCCGTATCGACCATGCAGACGGAAGTTGAAGCCTGGAGAAGTCTTGTTCCTCACAGAGTAGTCATTTTTTTTTCTAATGGTTAGCCTTTCTCGTGAAAAGCCCATCGATAAATGTCCTGGTCAAGTTTCACCTTCAGGAGACCGCTTGATCGACGGCAGTTGGACAGCTCTTTTTGAATTTCGTACACGATCTCTTCAGGGGCAGACTGGAGGCGTCGATTCGATGGTTTCCTTGGAAATGTGAACTCGCACAGACAGGGCTCGTTGAGATTCCTCTTAGGCTCCAGGGTACAATGCCATTCGGAGTACCCTTTCCAATGGATCAGGCATCCTTTGCGCTCATTGAAAGACAAATTGGGACATTTTGTCAATACTTTAGGAAACGATTTCATTTATCTGAAAATAGCGGGAGGTGGGGGGGGGGGGGGGGGGGGGTGAAACCAAAAGTAGGGAAACTGAAACTGAGTCTCAGGATTTTATTTTTTGTGGTACTTATTAGGTTTATAAGATCCGAAAGCGCACGTGCACCTTATTACGATTAAAACTGGCATGTTATCTCTATGAAACAAAAAAATGCTGCTGCTAATATGAAGGCGGCAGAGCGTCATCACGACAAACGCTAATACAAATCGTCCTTGGCAATCGCGAGAAAGGCTAATACCTGTGCTACACAGGCACGTTCGAATGACACCTGAGTCGAATGACAGTCGCAACTTGGAATGGCATTCGGACTCGACGGACATCCGCGGCGCTACACGACACTTTCCAAACACATTTCAAATTTCCTCAGCTCGTTTTCAGTGTACGACGACGACGGTGGCGGTGGTCACACTAGTGCGACAACGACACTATCATGGTCAACAGCAGCGTATATGACTGTAGTGGGACAAGTTTTTGAGGCCAACGACACCGACGAATCCGACCAGCGGACTGTCAGTCTTCATGTCCTCGGCAGGCCGGCGGCTGAGCGAAAACACGCTGATGAGGCGACGGTGTGAATATATTCGCCCTTCTACATTATCCATATTGTTAATAAACGAAAGGAACGGGTATATTTCACATGTGCACACTCGAACACTCACCAGCTATAAGCGCTTGCCAAATTAATTTTAATCGACGGCGACTCCCTTCCCTTCCGCGACGACTAGGCCTAGCGAGTCCGCAGGGTTACGTCTTCGAATTCGGCGGTTGTGAAGAGCGAATTCACAAGTTTGAGCGAACGTAAATGATCGACCAGTGTAGTTTTGACAACAGTGACCTCAAATCAACTATTGCTCACATCGCAGGGCGCGCATACGATGAAGGGGAAGCGCCGGTGTGACCCACACCGCCGAGCACTGCTTTACGACCACCAGCAGTCGTCGCCGTTGCTATTTCGTGGATAACAAGTTATGCCTTTTGAATTACCGCGAACGGTCCCCAATCATACTTCTGAATAAAGCAGTTTAAAATAAACTACTCATCGCGTCGCACGAAGTCGGGACCATTAGCGACAAGCGCCGATCGTACACGATGTCAGTAGCCCAGCTGTCAAGTGTTTCTCAGGCGAGCGATCGTATCGGCGCTTCCTCCCACAGATCGTCGCACTGCCTTAACAAGCCACGGGTACAACCAGTACAAAAAAGATGAGATTATTTAATAGAACTAAAGCGCAGAATGTGTTTAAGTCATGCAAACGAGCGCTAGCTGTTCGTACGCAGCGATGTAAACAGTAGTATATGCGCGAAGGCGTCCTCATCGGCACACTGCTGGGGAAATTTCATGCTCACGCGGTAAATGTTCTTTGGTGCACTGTTCTCTTCAAGCACTTCCGTAGACAGAACGCGAGCTATTTGCTAAGCAAAGAGCAGGAAAAAGCGAGCAGCAGTTATCAAAATGAGCAGCAACAGAGCCGAAAGCACTCGCGCGGCTGTGGGCGGGGCGAAGCGATGACGGCGGCAACGCCTATTGGTCGGTTCGGGCTGCGTTCGCGTTTTGACGGCATTCCAAAATCTGGAATGTCTCCGCCGAGCTCCGTCGACTCGAATGTCATCCGAACCGAATGCCGTTGAGAAACTTCATGTAGCAGCGTAAGTTCGGCAGTCGAGTCGAATGACATTAGGTTGTAAGGCATTCGAAGCGCCCGTGTAGCAGGGGTATAATACTAAATTCGGTATACTATGGTCGGTGCAACTTACTAATATCAAATACTAAATTGAGCAACTATTTGCCGGCACGCAATACTACGCAAAAATGTTGTGACCCATAACAGAAGCTCAACAAGCATTTTTATAACAACATTACAGAAAACGATATGTACATGAACTTGTACATTTTTGTGAATGATACGATGTTGCCTTGCTCGGGACTAGTCCGGTGCAAAGTGGAGCAAGTGCATTTGAAAATGGGAATGCAGTTTGCACCTCGTTCCTAAACCGGGTGAAAACAGTCACAACTATTAGACTAAATGATGCGTGAGCGGAGTCAATATAAGTGACCCTCAATGTTGTTTTATTCCCTACCATATGCATACTGTCTTTAACAAGTCTGTGTGTTTGGTGATAGATGAATCATCCACAATTAAAGCAGATAACCTTATACAATGCGTAATTATTTTTTGTTCTTGCGTTGTCGTTATTTTAAATGGAGCGAGTTTTCCAGAGGACCTTTTTAACAATCTCTCAAAGACCATCACTTAGGTTTCAAACTTAGTGCTGCAGATGGAATAAATGCACTTTATTTTTCTGATGAAGTATATGGCTGCACATACCAAAATCAAACCACAGGTAATGACTAAATGTACCCAGCAGTGCGTTACAAATATAAAAAAAGGTTTTAATGTTACAATATTTAAACAAAAAAGTTTAAAACTTACCGTTTTCGCGATGACTCTCTCGACGGAGTGGTACATCAGTTGCTTCTGGCAGAAAGGTGAGGCTGCAGTTGCTGGGTGTGGACGAATGGTGTTCAGCATCTCGATGGTACTGTATTTATAGTACGCCAGCGAACAACCTATCATAAAAACAGCGGCAAGGATTCGGGATCACGTGCAAGGCTCACGTGCTTTCCCTTTTGTCCCAAGACGCCTCTCGGAAACTAAACATGGCGAAAGAATGGACCATTTGCGGAAAAGCGAGCGCCTCCTGTCGTGAAAACGGGGAAGCTCCACCGGCACTTTTGGTTGGAAAGGGGCTCTTTGAGCAAGCATGTTAGAGGCAGCGTTCGGCAGTTGGCGTGCACTTGTTTTGTTGTTTTAGTGCAGTTTATTTGCCGGAAACGTGCGTTTGCCAGCCAAAGACGATGATAGAGGAGGAAAACATCCCATTTCCGTTTCAAGAAACGGGGTGGACCCGCCTCGGTGGCTCAGTGGTTAAGGCGCTCGGCTACTGATCCTGAGTTCCCGGGTTCGAATCCGACCGCGACGGCTGCGTTTTTATGGAGGAAAAACGCTAAGCGCCCGTGTGCTCTGCGATGTCAGTGCAAGTTAAAGATCACCAGGTGGTCGAAATTATTCCGGAGCCCTCCACTACGGCACCTATTTATTCCTTTCTTCTTTCACTCCCTCCTTTATCCCTTCACTTACGGCGCGGTTCAGGTGTCCAACGATATATGAGACAGATAATACGCTATTTCATTTCCCCCAAAACCAACTTTTTATTATTATTAAACGGGGTGGAGCGAAGATTTTTCACGTTGTAGCGTGAGAAACGAGCACGTGTGGCAGTACCTGAACTCCGCTACCTCAACTGTTCGCCAGGCTCATCGCGGCTGGTCCTTCAAGGAGGAAGGTTACGTAAAAAACTTGAAGGTGAACCTTGAAACAGCTGACGATGAACTAGGCCTGATGAGAGCGGCGTGCGCACCGTCTATGAAGACCGGTGTTTACGTGACAACGACATGGTTCGTCGTTGGTACGGGCCACATCGTTGGAGCGCACTGCGATTGTGTTGCTGGGTGCGATATTTTATTTATAAACGTGTGTCTCTCTAGTGCGGATACCGAATGACTAAATGAAAATGTGCATGAATGTGCGCCTATGCGCGAGCGAGTTTAACAGTATAATGGTGTACAGTTCTAACGCGCACAGGTGTTTATGTTTACGCTTTCTTTATAAGGCAGGAGTTTTTGCTAAATTCGTACAACACCTTTTGCCGCTGGGCACACTTTACTGATTAGTAAACGACCCGTTGTACTATCTCGTATACTGCTCGTGCTGATACTGCCCGTTGCGCGCTAACGGGCCGCAGGAGAGAATGCGCGGATGTACGCGAGGTTGCGCCGTTGCGCTCTCCCGTGCTCCCGCTGTTCAGATAGCAGAGCTTGACATTGTAGCATCTATGGTCAGTGTTTATACTAGTATATCTCATGCGGTGTTTACCCAATACGCGCGTGCGTTGATGTCAAAACTCTTCTGGAATGACCGCGCTGTGTGCACTTGGCAGCAAGCGCGAAATATAGCAGGAGCACCACTTTCGGAACGTGCTGGATGCGCGCTTTACTGGCCTCATCAACGGCTTCGTCTTTTGCGCCTTGTATCTTGTCGCGGCCTTTATTACGTGCAAGTCTCGCTGCTGCAAAACGCGTGCTGAATTTAGAAAGAAACGCGTAGCAGTTACATGGCTGGCCTGAGATTTTGTGCGCAACAGTGAATATTGCGTTTCTTTGCTCTTGTAGACTCAGCGAAACCTGCCAACATGTGGCAGGGCTGCTGTTCAGTGCGGCTGCGAGGGCAGAAGATGCACCGTCTTACACGGATGTACTTTGCAAGTGGATAGTCCCTGCTGAAGGTATAGCACACATTCCACCTACTCACATATCCAATAATGCTACGTTGCCGTTCTTGCTGTACACTAAGAGCCTTGTGTTTCAACTAGGTTCGTAGCTATAAAGTTCTTAGTGCATGCATATTATGATCACGATAAATATCTATGGCACAAGGGCAGCTTGGCTAAACTGTGCGCATAAATTGGTTAACTCAATGTAGGGTCAAAGACCAGTTTTAGATGCTTTCTCCCCGGAAAAACTAAGCACCAGAAAAGGGGGGGGGGGGGGTAACTTGGTCGCATTCATGCACGAATGGCAACATCGGAGATTGAACCCCAAGGTGTTCCGTATATAAGGTGGATGCGGAAACCAATAGGCCACTGCTACAAAGCACATTGTTTCATGAGTTCACATGTCATTGTTTCCTTCACAAAATGTGCAACTGCACAGTTGCATGATTATTTATACAGTCATGTCAATTTATTCAACAGTGTTACATTGTTTACTCAATAAAAAACATAGCGGAAATAATAAACTCGAGTTTCTCATGTATTGAACAGCCATGTTTATAGTTAATTTTGTTGCACAACTGAAGCAGCCTATTTTTCCTTCACTTGCAGCAAAAAGGGCAGCTCCAAGGAAGCCCTTGGTCGAAATCAAATTCCAAAAGTACTGTGTCAACAAGCCTCCACGTGGGAAGCGGAAACGCCATTATGGCCCCTGCCCCATTACACCACTCCCTACTTCCCACGACATTGAGTAATTGAGAAAAAAACTAGCATCCGCCGGTCCAGACCTGCAAGCACTCCGGTACTTGTGTCCCACCGACCAAGCCAAGACAAGGCCACCATGCAACAAAAAGGCTATAGAAGACAGCGACGACCTCTGGAGCGAGCCTTCAGCGACTGAGGTGCAGTCATATATGCAGACACTCAAGCCACTAAGCCGAGAAGAGAGGCATGATATATGCAAAGAAACGGTCGCCAAGCAGCCAACAAGAAGTGGCATGCAGCTAGGGTTGTCCGGCTAACAGCATCACTCTTTAAGATGATCTGCCGTTGTACCAAGCCAGATGGTTTACTAAAGGGACTACTGTACCCTTGTAATAGAGCCACGTCTGAAGCGATTGCATATGACAAAGAGCACGAGGCAGATGCTGTAGAAGCCTATGTAAAGCTGCAGCACGCTAAAGATTTGAGTGTAGCAGTGCAGGAAACTGGCCTTCATGTCCATAACCAGTATCCCTTCATAGCTGCCTCACCAGACAGGATTGTTGTTTTAGATGGAGAAGAAGGCCTACTTGAGGTTAAATGCCGCTTCTCCAAAAAAGGTGTGGCATGCGAAGAAGCCTGCCTAGACAAAAACTTCTGCTGCAGGCTAAGTGAAGACGGTGTGGAGCTGAACCGGGACCAAGCCTACTTTTACCAAATTCAAGGCCAGATGGCAGTTACGGGCCATAACTGGTGCGACCTTGTCATCTGGACCGAGGGAGACACGCCAGAAGACCCGCCATACCTCTATGTAGAGAGAATAAAGTTCAATGAAGAATTTTGGAATCGGGAGCTACTGCCAAGACTCCTGCACTTCAGCAAGCATGCACTGATACCAGAGATTCTGACAAGGAGAGTCAAAAGGCTTGGACGACTGTACACGTCCGGCACGTATGTGTCGCACAGCAAATTCATAGAGGGGCATTACGTGTGCATACCTCTTGGAGGTCTGCGTATAAAAATAAATAAATTAAAGTAGCACACCAGACTACCTATCATCATTCTCATCTAGGGCACAAGAATTTCATCTTGTGTTTTTTTATTTTTCAGTCTCAAGAGTTGCAATATAGAACTGTCAAAATGTCTCCTCACAATCGTGGCACAAGCATATGTCCAAGCATACTTTTCGAACTCGAGCCTTCACTCCAGCCTTCATTTTCAACTGTTCTGACCTTTTACGTTTTCTGCTAATCTGGAAACTTCTAGCTGTAAAATATTGGGTAGTTCACTTTATCTCAATGTTTGTGACGCATCTAATTATTCTGAACTTCCTACTGTACTGACTCCCCACATGCTTTGCTTTATTTTTCAGTCTCAAGAGTTGCAATATAGAACTGTCAAAATGTCTCCTCACAATCGTGGCACAAGCATATGTCCAAGCATACTTTTCGAACTCCAGCCTTCACTCCAGCCTTCATTTTCAACTGTTCTGACTTTTTACGTTTTCTGCTAATCTGGAAACTTCTAGCTGTAAAATATTGGGTAGTTCACTTTATCTCAATGTTTGTGACGCATCTTATTATTCTGAACTTCCTACCGTACTGACTCCCCACATGCTTTGGTCTAAGTGGAGACCAGCAGTTTTGTAAACAAATAACAAAACTTAATGTTTTCAGCACTTTATATGCGTTTTTTGATGAAAGAATCTGGCAGGTTAATGCGGCAGTGTTAAGGAGCTCGTGTCGCAGAACAGCCGGGGCCAGCTTTGCAACACGATAACTTCCAAATAAAAAAGAAATTGTGGAGATACGAGGAATCGAATCCACGTCCTTCAGATTGTGAGGCGAGCACGCACAGAACACTACGTAGGCTCATTGGTTCGAACTGAATAAAAGGGGGCGTAGTGAATGCGTTGTAGTCTGTGACTTCGTGAAAAGTCTGTGTACTGGTGCATACATAAGTAATTCCCTGGCAGCGCTGCAACATGCTGTCGCATTCCACAATTAAAGGCTAAGCTTAGGCGTCCCACAATTTTTTTGTTCCCAAATATAGTCGGGAACAGTGTAGCAAAGGTAGACTGCTTGTTACATTACATTTTAAGACTGAAGGTATGGTATGTGGGGTTTGAAGTGGCGTATAGATGAGAGATGTATTGAAAAGCATGAGATTAATTTCAACAGCATCGGGGTTCTCGAACGTAACGTCATGCAGCACAACGGTGATTACAGTACGCGTATAAATGCAAGGTAGATTGAAAAAAATTTAACCGTAACGGTTTCCCCGGTTATATCAATTTTAGCCAAACTGGCAGAAACCATGCTGCATTCCAACAGCAGACAAATTTTTATTGTTGCATCACCTGCAGCTACCAAAGCATTGTTCCCTAACTTTGTCAGATCAGTGGTAGAGAGAGGGCAGGCAGAAAGCTTCTTGACACTCGCAAAGTCAACAACCGAGGGGAAAACTTCAGGGTGCTTGCCAACGTTTCGACAAGAGGAGGCAAGTCGTCATGTCGAAACTTTGGTAAGCAGCCCGAGGCTTCCACCTCCCTTGTTCCTTTGTCAGCTCTAGCCGATTATATCCTTCATATTTCAAAATGCCCTCCTTCAGCAAACAGACAACTCGTGCCCATATCAAACTGTCTCTCTTATCAACGGTAGCCTGAAATTGCTTAAGAGGCAGCAAACTTCAAAAACCTGCTCAACGATATCAATCATTGAGATTGGAAAGGGCCTGTCTAATATATGAAATCCTTTGACTCTTGAAATGGCTCTTTCAACGTGCACTCTTGCAGAAGCTATGCGCCTAGTTTCATCTACTGCTTTTGCAGGTATCTGTTAATGGTGCGACTCCCGAAATGGAGACCGATAAACTTTTATACCTGGTGGCAAGTATGGGAACGTAAAGCCTTTGTCCACCATTGTAGCGTCACCTGCATCCAGCTTGTCAAGAAGGCCACTGGTTTCCAGAATAGCTTTATCGGAGCTAGAACCCCCCCATAGACGCGACACATGTGAGATGTACCCATCTGGTGTACAGCCAATAAGCACCTTATAGGTGTTGTAGTGTTTGTAGGGAGAGAAAGTTTGGCGTTGTGCATTCATTGCTGAGGGCCGCTGCATTCTCACCTCCGTGGCATCAAGGACAAGACGGTGTCGGGAAAATCGTGGAAGGAGTTAGGTAGGTGGGGTCCTATATCTTCTCGAGTTGGGAAGGTTGCCAGGTGCCTAAGTTCTCGTTGTAAAAAGTTGATCCACGTGGTGAAAGTGCGGCTAACTTGGCTTTCAGATATCAGGAAATTCCGAGCCAGCTCTTGGCCTTGCATACCTGTCCTGAGCCGTACTAACACCATCAAACACTCTTGACCCAAATAACCTTGTTTTCGATTGCCCCAGGGGTCATCCTTCTCCTTCTTATCAGAGCCCCAGTACATCATTTCCCTAGCACGCGGTGCAAAGTATTCTAGTAAAGTGTGAAAAACTTCGACATTTGGCAGCCCATTATAATACATGCACTTCTTCGGAGTGTCAAGCATACTCAAGGAGAGAAAACTTGACATGGCTGCATCCAGCCGAATCTCGAGCTACGAATTTTCATTCTGCAATCGGAGAATCAGCTTCTGTGACTCTCTTATTGTCTGCTCCAAGTCTTTCACCCTGTTAAGAGCGCAGACTTTACAACAGCAATCTGGCCAGGTGTGCTCCTTGATACCTGCAAGCAGCACAGAAAAAAAGCGCACCTAAAGCACTTTAGAGCTTCCTCTGCAAGCACACTAGAACACACTCTCTAACAAAAGAGCTCTATAATTAATCTCTAGTTGATGAGTTTCTCGCAGCAGAAGCAGGCCATCTGCAACAAGCAGCCGCAGCGTTTGCACCATGGTGTGAGCAAAAGCTCAGAAAAAGCATTTCAATCTGCAAAGAGCATGCAAACACCATTTTCAGGCTGCTGCAACTCTACTGTGTCCTCCTGAGCCGTTGTGACGTCCCGAGGAGAACTTGTGGGCCCGTCAGGATTTTCTGCGAGCAACACAATGGCTAGCACTCAGAATCTGGAAAAACCTAGGTGGCTTCTCGGTCCAGCACAGACCCACAAGAACAGCAACGGCTGATCAAACATGTGCAAACTCACGATTTGCAGGCAACTGTAGTGCCACTGAGTCCTCATCTACTCTGTTATCCTGTGCCGCAATTGTGTTCATGTCAAGATTCCCTGCAAGCAACAACAGCTGGCACTCAGAAGCTGGAGAAACCCTTCGTGCATAACATTGACTGTGCTATGTGAGTATACTGCAGCAGAAGCAAGGCCAGGTGCAACAAGCAGCTACAGTGTTCACAAAACAATATGGGCAAAAGCTTAGAGCATTACAGTCTGCAAAGAAATGCAAGCTCACCATTAGCAGGCTGCTGAAACTCTGCCATATCATCAGGAGCAGCTACACGTCTTTTTGCAGCACGCGCTGGCGTTTCAAGTTCCCCTACAACCATAAAACAGCGGTTATGCAGTAAACATACTGCTCAATACAAGCAATGAGGGTGAGACATTTACAGCAGCCACATATTGTAGGTCAGAGAAATGCAGTGAAAATATTTTCAATCAAGGCATTGCATTGGCGTTCACAATTTTGAAAATGTCCAACTTCGTAATCTAAAAGCGCTTCATAAACGCGGGTATCATTGGCAATATTTATCGACTGGGTAATAAATCTACACGCGGTATTTGCGCGGCTTTCGCCGGGCGGGTTCTCTAAACCACGCAACAGGGGACGGCCGCACTACGCTAGCCACTGCATATCACAACGACAAGCGTTTACAGGCCCATCCCACTGACGATGAAAGCGACCACAAAATAAGAGACGCGAACAATGCATTACATGTGCTCCCCAGTTCTGCGGTGGTACTTCTAGACCCCGCGAGAAATCAACAGAAAAAGTAGCGCTTACCTTTATGTCGTTTCAGCCATCGGCTATGACGAAGCACAGCAGCATCACCGGGACTCCTAACGTAGTTGAACACACTTGGAACGAAGTCAGGATGGTTCTCGAATTTTGACGGCCGCCCTGCATTGAACGTTGTTTCTAATCGTACAAACCTATACATAAGCGTTTAAAAGTGCCGTACCTGTTATAAAATGCGAGCTGCAGATCCGAGAATGTTCGTTCGGCTGCCATGGCGAGCCATCTGCATTCTTTCTTCTCACAGCCGTTATCCACGCCGCTCTCTTTAAGGCGCGGAGCCTCACGCACGGGAACGTGAAGAACTTTGTGCTTCCTTTCTCAATGAAGTAATTTGTGCAACCGTAGGCCACGCTGTGGCCTGGCATTTTTATAGACGCGGCAAAAGCGAGGCAAGGAGCTCACATTAGTCGCCGCACTACAGCGTAGGACTGCACGGCCGGCTCGTGCTTTCCAACCAAAACCAAATCGTCTATAGAGGGCGCTGGCTGCGCCGTCGCCGCGCATGCGCATAAAGTTTTTCCGCAAATGGTCCACTCCTTTTTTTTGGAATTTTGCTTTACCTTCCGACGAATCCGGTTGTGTAAACCAAAGCATTGTCACTTTCTTTACAACGGAGAGAGACCTATCCCTGGGGTAAACAGCGTGACGTCAAAAGGGAAAGGCCCGATGAGCAGAATCGTAGTTTTTCATCTAAACTGGCTTTGCACGTGACGAGCGCCTGCTACCCATCCATGTCAAAAGGCGCATTCCAGCCGCCTGAGTCGAAGCGACAAAGGCGGCTACGGTAAAAGCCAAATACCTATGTGTCCCCCTCATTCCCAGCCCATGTTCCTTCAGCTGGTTGCCGACGCTATTTATCGCTCGCCATTTTTTTTCTACTTTATTGCCGTGCTCCCTGTTTTCCTCTTTTTTTTATTTTGGTGCGTCTCTGTCCGGAACTCTGTCAGGCGCGGCAGTCCTATACCAGTACTGTCGAATGTGGGCGAGTAATTCTCACTATGCAAGCGGCTTTGCCTCCCCAAATCTCTCGCGGAGCACAGAAGAATGCAGCTGGTCGGCCCGACGATTAAGTATCGCTGTTTAGTTATTGCGGCGATAAATTCATCCCCATGGCATAAAGTGGAGATGTGCTAACACCGGCGCATTTCGCGAGAGACTTTGGGAATTGGATCTTTTTAAAGACTTTGTATCTATTAAAGAATTTTGAAGACTTGGTTCACTTTCGATGTTTACAGCCTTCAATTTATAGTTCAATAATAGTCTTTTAAATGAACTTTATCACGGACATAATGTCCGCCTTGGCGCACAATCCACCTGCACGGACCACGACGATGCATCTTTTACGGCTTTTAAAAGAAAAATCTGTATACATTAGAAAAAAAAAGCACGCGCTATTTGCTGCAGCCAACACGATATTAATGAACGACCGTCACGTCCGCAGCTTGGCAGCGTTGATAACAAGGCACAAAACAAAGAAAAAATTCAATATACACGCAAAAAATTTTGAAAAGAGTATGATACAAGCAAGAACGCGAATTCAGCTTCTCATAACGAGATGAAGGGTAAATGCTTACTCATGTATTCTCTCTAGTGAGGCTATCTGTTTAGTTATTTTTTTGTTAAAAGATATCAAGAGTGAGTTAAGAACGAATTCTTCTCACAAGCGAGACACTATCCTAAAATCGGGTCGCAAACACTCACTGATAGCAGTGCATTGACAAGGAATCGCCGTTCGAAGTCTTTACTTTATTGTTATGGTGTCGCCGCCGGCAACTAATACAGCAAACTGTATCATCACTTTTGCAGGAGCATAATAGTATGAATGCAAGCATGCAAATACTCAGAGAGTAGTTCTACCATCCTTCCTTTCCGCAACCAAGCGTGCTAACGACTACGCTACTTCCTGCCAATGCATATGTAGTTCTGCTTGTCTAGGACGCTGGAGAGTGTTTGCAGAAGGGCGTCGAATCAGATGGATGCCTCCCAAATGCCCTGCAGTGTCTCCAGCCTTTAAGATTCACAAGCAATTGTGTACTTAATTAACATCTTAACCTCACATCAGTGACACAAGCAGCAACGCCGCGCTAAAGGCTTTCGCCTCACCACACTTTAGTTCGACAAAGTGCCCCTGAATTTTTTTTTTCTGGTTCTAACGTAATAATTGTTTGCAGCCTGAGACTGCGATGCAAATGTTACATTTGCGCAGGTAAGAAGCGTATTACACTCCGCGTATTCTGTATAGCAACGTTGCGTCCATTTTCGGGAGGTTACGTTGCTGCATGTCCCAATTTTATCCACAGATTCCCTTCTGAAACTATGCTGCAAATGCACAAACTGCATGCAGTGGGAGACCGAGACAGGCAACCATAGCGGGATATAAAGTCGGAACCCGACGCATGGCGTTGCAGCGCTTCTAATATTGTCGCAGCACTGAAGTCAGTGTTCTGAATAACAGTCCGGCCCGATTACGATGTACAAGAGCTGTAGTACACAAAACATGGTGAGCACGGTTAGTTTTTTTTTTCTTTTCCTTCGGGCTAGTCTGATTTGTTTTATTGGGTTTTAACGTCCCAAAGCGACTCAGGCTATGAGGGACGCCGTAGTGAAGGACTCCGGAAATTTCGACCACCTGGGGTTCTTGAACGTGCACTCACATCGCACAGCACACGGGCCTCTAGAACTTCGCCTCCATCAAAATTCGACCGCCGCGGCCGGGATCGAACCCGCGTCTTTCGTGTCAGCAGCCGAGCGCCATAACCACTTAGCCACCGCGGCGACTCTTCGGGCTAGGATAATTTAACAAACAAGCGCAATCAATGGTACATGGATTTGTTTGATAACTACTTAACAGAACCAAGAAACAATCCTACTCATGCTCTGTGCAGCTTGTTGGGAGAGCAGTGGTAGTGGTTTCAATGTACATGCGGGATTATCCTTACTGTGGTCTGTCGGCAATTGCTCCATCTGAGCCCCTTAATTTAAACAATGTGTTTCTACCACTGTCCCGCAAAGCCATTTTTGGCCGCTCAGTTTATGAACGCTGAGGGTACACGATGAGAGAGACGGTGTCCAAGAGAACGTTCAGTCTCCTCAGATTACACAGGAGTGTCTCACTACGGTCACAAAAAAAACCTAGAGTGCGCCGCTATTCGTGGTTTCACCAGTTGATGTTAGATACGCTATGTTCTGGACACGAAGTCCTGTATTTATTTATTTATTTGTTTATTTATTTATTTATTTATTTATTTATTTATTTATTTATTTATTTATTTATTTATTTATATACATAATACTGCAGACCTCTTGCTTGGGTGCAAGCAGCAAGGGCACAAAGATATAACATACAAGGGCAATAAGTCAGTAATAAAAGAATGCACGACAAATAAAACTGAAGAATATCCCTATACAGTAACTAAAATACATCATCAAAGGCCTTCAGAAAGTCAACACCGGATATCACTCTCTCATAGAGGGCATTGCAGTCAGTAACCGTCTTCAGAAAAAAAAAGAATGAAAATTTATAACCGTTACTTTTCACGAAATATAGCGCTGAATTATATTCGTGCTGATGAGGAGCTCGACGTGTTTCTGAAAACTGTACATGGCATTACGCCAATAAAAGAGCTGGTTCACTGATCCGCCACAAAGATAGGCGACAGCAATTACACAACCAAGACGGCATCTTGCAACTAACTCCAAAAATTATTGTCGAGATTCGCCTTTTGAACGCTTCCATTCCGTTCGACCAAAAAATTCTTCTACAAGTATCTGACATCCCTGCATTCGGCGTCCTTGATTTTTTTATTTTTATACATATTAATTTGGCTTCTAATCACGAGCCTAAATCCAGGAGTTCACTAAGGTAGCACTTTGGGCTAGTTGTAATGCAGCAAAAAGATACGGCGCCGGTGAGACATGACACACGGTATCACTGCGTCCTGCTTCTGCTGGGATGTATCTCTTCTCTACCTTAGAACTCGTCAAAAAGAACCACGCGTTTTCACTCCACACAGCGTCCCTATCGAACGGCCTCAACAAGCCCTTCAGCCATCTTGCCTTTTCCGTCCCCTCTTTCTCTTCTAACTGGGCGCCTTTCTCAATATCCTGCTCATGAGCATGCGTTCCTCAGGCGCAGCGAAGGCTTCACGCCACATTGATAGTTTTTTTTCGCCCACAAAGCCCTACCTGCTCCTTCCTCCTCCTACAGTGTGGAATCCGAACAATGGTTAACCGCCCAACCCAACCCCGCCGCTGTGCGCCATCCCCTCTGCCTGCGTGCGGCTGTGAGGCAGGAAAGGGGAAAAGAAAAAAGAAAGAAGGAGTTCGGGGTGAAGCGGCCCGTGGTGGCAGTTTGTCGAACTAAACGGCCATGTCCCTGAAAGCTGGGCTTGTTGGCATTGCAATGTGCTATTTTCTGCTTCCTCTCATTCATCTGAAACTTGTACCGTGCCACAGGGCCTACTTTAATATACAGATTGGTATTGTAACTGTGTTTATCTCTTATCGGTGCAACAACTTGTTTCAGCTGTCAGTTGTTTACAATTTTATAGCACGCAGTATAAAAGGCAGCCTCCGTCTACATTACAGCGCAATATGGTTTTCTATCATGTATTTTTCCCGCGAACGATGTGTAGTCGTAAATATCCGTAAATATGCATTGAGACAGAGTCTGCTGTGATAAATAAATATGAATAATTCTGTCCGTAATCTTAATTATTTGTCTTTGCCCTGATAAATCGCGCGGACCTGGCGGTCAACGAGCCTGTCTATGGCATCAGTTCCCGCGAGGCGAGCGCGCGGCAATCGCTCGCGGCCCTCAGCCGGCGCGCAGTGACGTAGTTGACGTCGCGTCACGTGACGCGCAGGCCTGAAAGCTGCTCAGGGGGTAATGTTGGCCACACAAGGTTAACCCTCGCCGTCAGGAAAAAAGGAAAAACGAAGAAGTGAGTGCGAGACAGGATAGATGTGAGAAATGGGGTGGTGGTGGTGAAAAACTTTATAAAGTAGAGCAAGCCTTAATTGTTACATCCTAGTGATGGGATTGCTCTTGGATGCATATCGTGGCCGGAAGGTGATGCTTCTCAGCGACTTCCAAAGCCCAGTCCACTAGCTGCCGTTGGGCAGCCGGGTCAGAACTGGACACCGCAGCCTCCCATCGCTCGAGGTATGTGAGTTGCCAATCGGCTGGTGGAAGCAGCTCAGAGCAAGAATAATGTGTGCAAAATCCGCTTTCGGAGCGCCGCAGAGGGTGCATACTGGCGTCAACAGTCCCGGGTGAACCAGGGCTAAATGGGCAGGGGAGAGGAAGGTGCGGGATTGTAGTTGTCGCCACGTCACCTGCTGCAATTTAGTGAGAGACTTGTGCGGAGGGGGATACGTTAGCCGTTGCTCACGGTAGTGTAGAGTGATCTCGTGATACGCGACAATTCGATTTCGAGCGTCGCGTATCACGAGATCACTCTATACTACCGTGAGCAACGGCTAACGTAGCAATAGGGTAGCAAAATGAAAGACTGAGGGGAGGATAGGAACAGGCCACTGCCTATTTCCCCCGGTCGGATCAGGCCGGAAGTGCCGTGCGGCCAAAGTGGTGTGTTGCCTCCGCTGAGGGGCCTTAAAGGTCCACACGCTCAGCCTCCGCTCAGCCACCAGTATCCCCTTTTCCCCGGACACGGCGATGCCGGGGATGATGGTGAGCAGTGCATCACAGCGGACCCGAGCACCCGCGCTTCGCCGTGCGTGGCATTGCCGTGTCCTGAAAAAAGGGGTTCCTGGTGGTTGAGCGGAGGCTGAGCGTTTGGACCTTTAAGGCCCCTCACCGGAGGCAACACACCACTTTGGCCGCAGTTTCCTGTAGACGGCACCTCCGGCCTGACCCGGGAGATCATGAACAGTGCATCACCACGGACCCAAGCACCCGCGCTTCGCCGTGCGTGGCATCGCCGTGTCCGGGGAAAAGGGGTTCCTGGTGGTTGAGCGGAGGCTGAGCGTTTGGACCTTTAAGGCCCCTCAGCGGAGGCAATACACCACTTTGGCCCAGTTTCCTGTAAACGGCACCTCCGGCCGGACCCGACCGGCGGAAATTGGCAGTTCCCTTTTCCTATCCTCCCCTCTCTCTTTAAATTCGCTACCCCTTTCTCACAACTATCCTGTCCCCCACTCACTTCTTCGTTTTTCCTTTTTTCCTGGCGGCGAGGGTTAACCTTGTGTGGCCAACATTACCCCCCGAGCAGCTTTCAGGCCTGCGCGTCACGTGACGCGACGTCAACGACGTCACTG
This sequence comes from Amblyomma americanum, assembly GCF_052857255.1. NCBI lineage: Eukaryota > Metazoa > Arthropoda > Arachnida > Ixodida > Ixodidae > Amblyomma > Amblyomma americanum. The sequence continues at coordinate 78,952,182 of NC_135503.1, read as the reverse complement.
CGCGCCGGCTGAGGGCCGCGAGCGATTGCCGCGCGCTCGCCTCGCGGGAACTGATGCCATAGACAGGCTCGTCGACCGCCAGGTCCGCGCGATTTATCAGAGCAAAGACAAATAATTAAGATTACGGACAGAATTATTCATATTTATTTAATCACAGCAGACTCTGTCTCAATGCATATTTACGGATATTTACGACATGAACACTGAACATTGAACAGTGGTGAACACATCCCTGCGGATGCTCGGGAACCCGTGGTGTCGCCACTCACCAACGCTGCCTGCAAGCTTCAGACGCCCCCCTGCGGGGAAATTACACACGAGTACAGACATCAAATTCTAGTTGTGTTCTATATTTGGAATGATGCGCAGCACATTAGAAAACATGAATAGCCACATGGATTCCTCCAACAAGCGGCGAATAAGTTATTGCTTAATTTTTTTCTCTCATTGAGCTTCGGTTTCAACGACCGACCTTCGGTTGTGACAACAGATAAGCTCAGGTCACGTGAAGCATACAGAAAGATGGCCGCTGCTTTGTTCGCCTTAATGCATACCAACTCTTATGCAAGCCTGCACATGAGCCGGAATGACAAAGATAATGATCAAGCAGCGATTAGATAGCAGTTTTTAGATGGCTCACGTGGCCTAGTTCAAACCGTATGAGATGACACAGCCGTCGCTCGACTGTTGAAGCCGAAACGCCACGAGAAAAATTGGAGGGGGCACTTCAGATCCGCCTTAATGGTATGACGCGATAGCGTAATGAGTTAATTCCCGTAAAGGCAAATGGTAACTATCTACATTCATAGATCCCTGGGAGTCCTCATACCGCTCCTGGCATAGTGGTGCAGCGGATAAGCGATGCGCCACTCCCTTGCGATGGCAGGTTCTGCCAGCGGTGGGCCTTGTTGGCTCAAGTTGCTCTTTCCGAGCGACTGATCAATAATTTGTGACTGCCACCGGCCACGGTTCGCAGGATGGGATGACGGCGCGAAGTCACGTGACCTAGGTGGCTGACCTGCCACCTTGGTTGCGCTCAGGGCACCGCCTGCTAGAGTCATGCTCGTTATTTTTTGCTCAAAACACCGACGCCAGATTTTCTGGGTAACGGGGTCTTTAACGCAATCGTGTTAAAATTCAGTTGTGAATTATTCAGCTGGCGCAAGTGAATTCACTTTGTGGCTTGCCCTACTGTCTTAAGCACCAAGAAAAAAGCACGCACACAAAAATATGCCGCCACTACGTCTTCAAGCATTTCAGTGTATAGTAGATGTGAGTGGTCTGCTGCCGGAACGAAGGAAAACCAAGTGCATGCTAAACACGAATCTTTTAGCTTTATTCAAAGATTCTTCCCATCACTTCTGGTTCGCCAAGTAATCAGCAAGGAGCATGTTCACTACAGGAACACGCAATACTACTTACAGCATCGTGCAGCATCGCGCATAACAGAAAAACCACCACCCATAAGCTTCTACAACGAAGCAATGAGCAATGCCGACATACAACAGAAAAAGGCAGCCTCATCTTTTCCTTCTACTGTTGCCAGATGTTGCGCCGTAGGCCTACCATGCCGTTTTTATCATTACATGCTAGGCAGTGGCGGTCTAGGCGCAGCCAGACAAGGAGAGGCGACAAAGACGACAAGGTTCGCCATGCATGTACTGCCCAGCTTACTAACCTGTGCAATAACAGCTGTGGTCAAAGGGAGCAAAACAGCGTTTTCATGAACGACAATGCAAAAACACAGGACACCTAATTCCATTGTGTATTGGCATAGCAATGCGAGAGCACACGAAGCTGTTGATTCCTTTGCTGGAAGTGACATCATCGTCAGCCCAGCTATGCCTACTGCAGGACAAAGGCTTCCCCCATATCTCTCGAATTAATCCCGCTCTGTGCCAGTCACAGCTACCCCATCCCTATAGACTACTTAATCTCATCCGCTCACCTAAAATTCTGCCAACCCACCGTGTCATCCAAGCGTGGTATATGGGAAAGGGGCGCTCGCGCATCGTCACACTACAAGGCCCACCAACTCTTCCAGAACGAATTTACTACTATGGCTGTATTCGGCGGCCTCGCCCTTTCAAACCAAGTGCCGTTTATTGCTACAGCTGTTTCAGACCAGGCCACATGCGCCGATCATGGCCTTTTGCAACGCAATATGAGGCTCGACCACAAGACAAAACGTCTTACAGGTGCGGACTTTGCAATACTGACGACCACGAGATCAACTCTCCAACTTGCCCAACAAAACCGAAAGTAACTGAGAAGGTTCGGCGTGGGATCCGTAAGCAAGTGCTTCCTAATTAAAACAGAGCCCAGATACAGATATCCAGCAGGTTTGCGGCTCTCCAGTGGGATGAAAGCGACAAGCCGGAGCTTTCTGAACCCAATCCACTTGCAGCCCCGGCCCAACAGTCGTACAGTGATAAAGTGCTCAAGGATCGAAGCCGCCTTCAAGCTACACAAAAGCACAGCATACTGGAATCTCTGCGTGAGGACATGGCAGCGGTTGCCGACCAAATATCACGCCTTTTAGTCGAGGTCTCTAAGCTACGGCAACGCCGTGAACTGCCTGCTCGCCGTAGACATCAAGCGGAATCCCACTCCACGCCAATCAACGCTGTAGCGCCTTCGACTACGTCCAGCTCTCATGCGTTTTTCGCAGACTCCACCAGGTCACCTGCAGCACTGCAGGATAGCTCAACGACATCCTTCCTCCGATTTATGGTAAACCAGTGATCTAACCTGACATCAGTTCTATTACAACGCTTGGAAGCCTAATCGAAAAGGGCGAGTACACGTTGTTGTGGCGGCTCCAATGGCCTCTCCTGCAGAGGACTCTCCACAAAGCTGGGAGAGCTCAAATCTCGACTTCGCATGAGCAACCTCAAGGTGTGGGTCCTCCTACTGCAGGAGACAAATGCCTTGACATCCATTCGGGGCTTAAATGGAAACATGTCTCCTTCAATGAACGACCGTCGTGTGCACGCTGTTGCCCCTCCGGGAAAGGCGGCGGTGCACGTTGATGCGCGTTTTCCTCAAGTTCGCCTCTCTCTAGAAAACTGGTGCACCTCATATCAAGAGGCAGTCGCAGTGGCTGTGAAGCTTCCCAAGGCAACTGTGGTGGTCGTGTCATACGATGTAAGACCCGCCGGTGGAGCTCCCTCCCGCATTAATCTGGGGTGGTTATAACTCTACGACGATAACACCCAGAGTGGCCTTTTTTATTCGGTAGTGACTTTAACGCCCCTTATCCGGACTGGGGGTACCCCACTTCCAACCCCCGTGGTAGGCGTGTGCGGGACGCATTCGCGGATGCGCTGTTTGTTTCACTCAAGCATCCAGAATCAGCAACGCGGACTGTGCGCCATGCTCCCAGTCCAACATATGCTCCGGACTTTACGTGGTGGTCAGGACCCTGGACTCCCTCGTGGCACCTCGAGCCAGACTGCTGGGGTAGTGACCACCATCCTATCATCATCGGTCTCCATCCATCAAGGGCTCGCGGACTACGCCGTAGGTGTTCTGTGGTTAATTGGGACACGTTTCGCATCACCGTCGAAGATCTCTTTCTGCAATCATCTACACTACTTGTGGACTGCATACAAACTGCGCTGCATAAGGCTACTACTGTCACCTGGACGGACGTGAATCGCCCGGTGCCGGATGTGGGTCTGCTTAACCTGTGGGCTGCTCGCCGCAAGCGGAGATGGCATCTTCCCAATACCCGACTTCTGCGCAAGCACGGACAAGGCTGGATTACCTTACTGCCAAGGATCGCAGATATGAACGCGATCTCTCGCGACCGCAGTGGTATGCGTGGTGTGAGCAGTTCTCAACAGTCATCGAATGCTGCTCTCTGGCGAACTTTCCGTGCAATGGAACATGGTTCCCTTCGTCCTGCCGCAGCGGTCACAGAATGTTTCGGAGCTAAATTGGCTCTGGATGATTTCGCCAGAGAGGAAGCGCGGAAGTATTTCCCCAAGTATGACGTGTTGCCTCCAAGGTCATAGAAGCCGCCTTGGCTGCCATTCCAGCATATGTCGATAAGCTCCCATCCAGAGCTGACGCCGAGGAAATTGCAAGCCCATTTTCAATGCCTGAGTTACTTGCAGCAATAGACGAGACCCGTCGGAAGACTGCGCCCTGTCTGGACTGCATTCCGTACGAGGTTTACAAGAACTTAAGTTCCGCTGTACTGCCTCAACTCCTCGCCACCATTAAGAAGGTATGGATAGAAGGCGTCGTGCCAGAAACCTGGAAATCGGCTATTGTGATCCTCTTACCAAATCCGGGGAAGCCGCCGACCGACCTCGGAAATTTCCGGCCTATATCGCTTACGTCAACATTATGCAAGCTTACCGAAAAAATGCTTGCCACACGACGGTCGTGGTGGCTTGAGCACCATGGTTTCTACCATCCCGCCCAATTAAATTCACTTTCGTACGTACATAGGTACAGAATTAAGATGAACTGGCTGTCTTGGCGTCAGCAGTTCTGGCCTCAACTCGCAGCCACAATGTACGTGCTGTACTGGCCATGGACGTTGAAAAGGCGTACGATATAATCAGTCATGCTGCCATCATGGAATCGCTTCACATGCTGCATTTCCCCGTTAGAGTGCGCTATTTTGTTAAATCCTTCCTTGAAGGCCGACACTTTGCCATACGCCTTAGTGCTGAGGCCGTCGGATCATTTGTGCCTGTTCGCGGCGTTCCCAAGGGATCGGTGTTATCGCCAACATTATTTAATATTGATTTATCCCCCTTGCTTGGCGCTTACATGATGACTCTGAAATTAAGTTCTTATTGTACGCTGGTGAAATAACGGTATGGAGCACTCACAACGATCTGATGACTCAAGCAGCAGGCCTACAATCAGCCATAGATATTACGTCGACTCTTGCTTCTTCAATTGGTCGGCAGCTTTCAGTGAGCAAAACCACGTACGTGTCAGTCGCCAACCGCTGGGGGCGCCGTAGACTCGCTGCAACACCAATTCGTCTCCATCTCTCCGGAACTCCAATTCAAGAAAGTTCGACCGTAAAAATCTTGGGCTTGACAATACACGAGTCAGGAACAGGTACTGCTTGGCATTCCCGGGCTAAAAAGCAAGCAATTTAGGCGTTGAGGTTGATTAGACGCATTGTTCCTAAAAGAGGCGGAGCCCGTTCCCATGTTGCACGACCGTTGGTGACGTCAGTTGTGCAACCGCGCCTCGTTTACCGAGCCCAATTCCAGCATTTGACGAGGGCTCAATGGGATCGTCTAGAAGCTCTTAATCGAGAGGCAATGAGGGTCGTCACTTGCCTTCCCCGCATTACCCCGATCGTGGCGCTCCAAGAACACGCGTACCTGAATACACTAGAAGAGCTGGTGCAGCAACGACGCGATGCTCGCCGCGTGAAGTCAAAACTTACACACACAACGTGTGCACTCAGGGCATATGCTTCGTCGCACTCCATTCTACAGCCGCCCCTGCAAGTTCTTCCTCCCTGGCGTTTTGTGCAGCTAAGCGACACCAAACCAACTGATCTACGTCGGCCATCATCTACGCGCGCGGCATCGTCGTTTCGCGACCGAATTACAGATCAAGACGCCAATCTGCCGCATAGCTCCATTGTTATGTACGTTGGCGCAAGCAACCAGGCCTGCGAAACAACAACGGCAGTTTACTGTCCTTGCAAGCCTGCCCTGAACAAAACATCAAGGTTTCTCCTCTCAGAGCCTCCTTCCTCCTCTTGTGCGGAGATGCTTGCGGTTCAAGAGGCACTTTGCTCTGTGGCCGCCGTTCCCATGCTACCACGGCCCGCAATGTCATTCGCACCGACGCCCTTCCCGTCGCACGCCTACTACGACGAGTCAGTCGCACCCCAGAAATCTTGCAAGACATCCATCGTCTAGAGGCACGCATCCCGCAGCAAAGCCGTAATGAGTGGGTTCCGCATGACCTGAGCGCACAATGCCGCGCAGATACTGCGACCCGCCTTTCGGCCCCAACCTCGTCTTTGCCTCGAGTCCTCACTCTGAATGGCACCACCCTCCTTTTCACAAGAAAAGAACATCTCCGGCGCTGCACATGTGCTCTAATCCCTCCCTGTGCGGTAACCCTTCCACGTGGTCTTACCCGTGCAGAGGAGGTTGCGCTTCGGAGGATACAGGTCGGGGTTGCCCTAAAATCCAGCTGTGACACGCAAGTGGCCGCATTTCAAAGATTTATAACCCCCGCCCGGGTGCCCACTCTGCAAGATCAGAGACTGTGAGCCGGATATCCTCCACCTGTTGTGTGTTTGCTCGTCGCTGAAGCCGACGAGACTTCGGCACCTGGCGGCGGTGGGTCTCTCACCGGCCAGTCCGGATTCCTATATTGCCTGGACACAGGGTCCATATCATCGTCCACTACTTGATTTCGTTAGATCAGCCCATTTTTTTAAATTTATTTAAGCATCTTACTCATCTCTCATTTCATAGCATTCATGCCCTGAGGCAATAAACATCTTAACAAGGTGATGGTTCGGGCTAGTGGATATGCGTTATGATCCATAGCGCAGCAACAAAACAGGGGACAAACGCAAGCGCTAAACTTCCACTCCGGCTTTATTTGGCGCACACAGGATTTATACAAGAAGTAAAGAACGATACCAGTCAGATTAGACAACATACTTTGTGAACAAAGCTTAAAAATCACATGCAATACATTTCACCGGTTGGTATACTGCTCCGAGGCTAAATATGCCATATCTTTCTTTGTCAGCGACAATGACGGACTGCTGACGCAGCTTTAAGGTCCAGCTCTTTCGATTGCGGCAGCCGCGATAATTTCCCTTGTTAAGCTATGGGCATTTCTGCCTATCACCTCGCATTCTTTAAAACCAGGCTTGCATTTATGAGCACGACAGTGCCGTGCCAAATTGCTGGAACCGCCATCCCTAACTTCCGTATGGTGCTCGCTTAACCGCTCATTAAGGCATCTGCCTGACTGCCCAATGTACGCCTTGCTGCATGAAAGCGGGACACTGTAGACTATATCTTCAGTACACTGCACGAAAGGGTTTCTATGCCGAATCGTGCAACTATTCTGAAGCCTGCTGTCGGGATAGGTGGCCTTGCAAATGCGGGACAATTTCTCTGGTGCAGACATATACACCTCCACTCCCACTTTTTATTGCACCTTCTTGAGGGAGTGTGACAGCTTGTGGATAAATGGCACCACCACTACATTGTTGCCCCCTTCGCCATCAGTTCCAGTCTTCTTGGCCTTTTCCTGCTGATGCAAGCTCTCAGCAACCGAAACTAATAAGTGTCTGGGGAATCCTGCTGCTCGGAGGCGGTCCACCTGCTTATAAAAGCTACTTTTCATCAAGCATGCGCAGGACTTGCTAACTGCATTTGAAAAGCACGTCTTCACGACACCTCGCTTGACCAGCCTCGTATGCGCCGACGAAAAGGGTAATAGGGGCTTCTCAGCTCTGGGCTCATACATCCAATAAACCTGCTGTCCAGTAACCAATTTTAGGTCAAGAAACCGAATAGTGCCCTAAACCGGAAGCTCATGGGTGATCTTCCGAGGGTGCAGACACTCAGAGAAGGTAGAAATAGCGGTTGCGGCTGTTACAGAAACATCTCTATGGCTCTTACGAAGGACCACTAGGTAGTCATCAACATACCTAAACGTCCGAATGACAACAGCAACATCCAGTTTATTTTGCAGTCGCCTGTCTAGATTAGCAAGGTAGAGGTCACTGAGCGCTGGAGCAATGCACGAGCCGATGCATAGTCCATCCTTTTGAAGAAATATCTCCCGATTCCAGCTAACAAAGGTCGACTTCAGATACAGAGACAATACACTCAAGAACCCGTCAACAGACACACCTGATTTATTCTGAAAAGCAACAGCACCAAAGCGATGAATGCAGTTTTCGATACATTCTAAAAGCTGCTGATGTGGCAGGGAGTAATATAGATCTTTCACATCTATTGAAAAAAATTCCACATCTTGCTCTTCAAGTTTTTTTAGAAACAAAGCCACTTGTTCTGAGCTTCTAATCAGAAAAGGATCATCAACGCTCAAAAGTTTGATATGTCGATGCAGAAATAGCCCTACCTCCTTCTGCCACGTCCCTAGTTCAGATATGATGGCACAGAACGGTGCTTCAGGCTTGTGCGTCTTCACTGAAAAAAACATCTCGAGACCGAGTTTTTCCGCCTTTTGGACTGCATGCGCAAGCCTAGACAATTCAAGCTGTAAACATAACCTTTTGGCTTGTGCTTTTACCTTTCTAAAAGACACACTTTGCTGCTGATTAAAAACTGAATCAACTGCCTCACGCGCCTTCTTACGGTACAAATCCCATGGAAAAACCGCAAAGCCACCTTCTTTGTCAGTAGGAAGGGCGCAAAGGCTGTTGTCCTTTAGAAACCAGATGATCCTTCTCATCGGAACGGGGGTACTTGTGGGCCTCCACTTGATGAGCACTTCCAAACCCTCGACATTACACCATTCTTTCTCCGACGAGGCTGCACGGCTAGACACATGTTTCACGAATTACAGGAGCTCTGGCGCACTCTTCTTCGGTTGCACTGCGTACTTGGGTCCGAGCTTGAGGGTTCGTTGCACAAATTTCAGATTAGAAGCTCAGGACAAGTGGTTTTGTTTCTAAAAGAACTTGAAGAGCAAGATGTGGAATTTTTTCAATAGATGTGAAAGATCTATATTACTCCCTGCCACATCATCAGCTTTTATAATGTATCTAAAACTGCATTCATCGCTTTGGTGCGGTTGCTTTTCAGAATGAATCAGGTGTGTCTGTTGACGGGTTCTTGAGTGTATTGTCTCTGTATCTGAAGTCGACCTTTGTTAGCTGTAATCAGGAGATATTTCTGCAAAAGGATGGAATATGCATCGGCTCGTGCATTGCTCCAGCGCTCAGTGACCTCTACCTTGCTAATCTAGACAGGCGACTGCAAAATAAACTGCATGTTGCTGTTATCATTCGGACGTTTAGGTATGTTGATGACTACCTAGTGGTCCTTCGTAAGAGCCGTAGACATGTTTCTGTAACAACCGCAACCGCTATTTCTACCTTCTCTGAGTGTCTGCACCCTCTGAAGATCACCCATGAGCTTCCGGTTGAAGGCACAATTCGATTTCTTGACCTAAAATTGGTTACTGGACAGCAGGTTTGTTGGAAGTGTGAGCCCAGAGCTGAGAAGCCCTTATTACCCTTTTCGTCTGCGCAAACGAGGCTGGTCAAGCGAGGGGTCTTGAAGACGTGCTTTTCAAATGCAGTTAGCAAGTCCTGCGCATGCTTGATGAAAAGTAGCTTTTATAAGCAGGTGGACCGCCTCCGAGCAGCAGGATTCCCCAGACACTTAATAGTTTCGTTTGCTGAGAGCTTGCATCAGCAGGAAAAGGCCAAGAAGACTGGAACTGATGGCGAGGGGCCAACAAGGTAGTGGTGGTACCATATATCCACAAGCTGTCACACTCCCTCAAGAAGGCAGCACAAAGAGTGGGAGTGAAGGTGTATATGTCTGCACCAGAAAAATTTTCCCGCATTTGCAAGCCCAAAGGCCAAGAAGACTGGAACTGATGGCGAGGGGGGTAACAAGGTAGTGGTGGTAGCATATATCGACAAGCTGTCACACTCCCTCAAGAAGGTAGCACAAAGAGTGGGAGTGAAGGTGTATATGTCTGCACCAGAAAAATTTTCCCGCATTTGCAAGCCCACCTGTCCAGACAGCAGGCTTCAGAATAGTTGCACGATTAGGCATAAAAACCCTTTCGTGCGGTGTACTGAAGATATAGTCTACAGTATCCCGCTTTCATGCGGCAAGGCGTACATTGGGCAGTCAGGCAGATGCCTTAATGAGCGGTTAAGCGAGCACCATAGGGAAGTTAGGGATGGCGGTTCCGGCAATTGGGCACGGCACTGTTTTGCTCATAAATTCAAGCCTGGTTTTAAAGAATGCGAGGTGATAGGCAGAAATGCCGATAGATTAACCAGGAAAATTATCGAGGCTGCCGCAATAGAGAGAGCTGGACCTGAAAGCTGTGTCAGCAGTCCGTCATTGTCGCTGACAAAGAAAGATATGGCATTTTTAGCCTCGGAGCAGTATTGCAACCGGTGAAATGTACTGCATGTGATCTTTAATCTTTGTCCACAAAGTATCTTGACTAATCTGACTGGTATCGTTCTTTACTTCATGTATAAATTCTGTGTGCACCAAATAAAGCCGTAGTGGAAGTTTAGCGCTTGTGTTTGTCCCCTGTTTTGTTGCTGTGCTATGGATCATAACAATAAACATCGCTTGAATAAAAAAGAGCCCCGCGCTCCCACACGGATATGCTTCACCTTTGCGGACACCCTACAAATACGGAGAGAAATCCCGTGATGCGGCAAAAGCAGCTATCGTTTTAAAAATAAATTTGTGCTTAGTATGCTGCGACGGTTAAGCACGTGTCCTATAGCCGCATCTTACAACGAGAAGTCGGATGCTTCCGTCATATATTTGTGAGCCTGTCGGCATCTGTGAGTCCTCATCAGGCAAAGAGCACCTGCCTATCCAAGACCACCCGGCGCGTGACAATCAGTGGCTTTGGCGTTCGACTGCTGACCCCAAGGTGGCGGATGTGATCCCGGCCTCCACGGTCACATTTCGAGAGAAGCGATATGGAACATAATAGTGTCCTATGCGATGTTCGCGCACGGTAATGAACTTCAGGCAGTTTAAAATAATCAGGAGCACTCCACTAAGCTTTGTTTTATAGGCCACGTGTCACGGTTAGTTTTATGACGTGCCCAAAATATCAAGAAGCAACCTAGCCAAAGTAAACTCTTGTTGCAGCTGGCCTTTAAAGGGGCCGTGAAGGGGCTCTAATAAAGTTGCGGCATACCTAGGATATTTAAGCACGCCGCTTCACGAATAGTGTCCAGCAAGGATTTTTTAAATGCGCTTTGTGGAAGCTGAGTTATCTGTAGCTAAACGTTTGAATTTCAGCGTCTTCGCGCCTTTCCCTTTCCTCTCGTCACTTTTTGCACGCTGAAATGTAGGCGCTCCTTCGCCGACCCCCTTCTGGGAGCGGAGCTTCCCAACCCGCCGGAGATAAGCGGCTTAATGGCCGCGGACACGGTTGCTGCCTGAAGTCTGAAAGAATGTAACCAATGGCCACCTCTCACCTTGTCTACGCAGATGCGGGACGGAGGAGGATGCGAGCAAGAAAAAGTCGCCGGGAAGGGCTCGCCAACTTTGACGCTTGATTGTGAATCGTCTCATGCGTGTAGAAGAGTATTATTTGGCTCTGGTTTTCATGGCAACACAGTGCACTGATTAAGTAAGTTAATGTGGTCTCCTCGGAAGGCGTTTCAGAGCCCCCTTAAACTTTACATAGCAAACTATATTATCCAAGGCGCCTTCGTATCTGAATGAATGCTTTGTAAATAATTAAATATATTGCAAGCTAGCACTTACCCATGGAACTTAAAGGTCGGCAGAACGCGCAAGAAGTGTATGGTATGGCAGCCTGAGCACAGCTGATATCGTTTTGCGACATCACAGCCCGGAAACCAAACGTCGTACAGTTTGAAGAACTGGTTAGATAATTCCTTCCCGATAAAGGTCATCTAATAACCAGTAGCTTCGATTCGGGTTTACATTTTCAGAACATCGGCGCAAACGAAGGACAAAAGCAGCTCTTGGTACATGAAGGTAGACGAGGTGCAAGAGTAGACAGGACGAAAGCAGAACGAACTCGGACAAGGCGCTTCTTGGTTCGTCCTGTCTACTCTTACGCCTTGCATCTTCGAGTCATGCCCCAACTCGCCCAACAGTCGATTCTCCTGATCTTGGTACTCACCCAGCTTTGTGTACTCAGTGTCAGCACAGTCCAGTGCTTCGAAAGCCTATGTGTTAGGCAAGAAAGAAAAGGAGCGCTACAATTACGATTCCGGCGACAAGCTTTTCTTTAACACGTTTCTTTTTTTTTATTGGAGACGTGCATGACCTGTTCCACTCGGAGCGTCGAGGTCGCGAACACTTCTTTCGCCTGCTTCCACTGAGTGAAGAGCCTTTCGGTGTCGGTTGTCCCTTGTCTTGACAAAGCTAGCGACCGGAGCCGAGCCGGACGGCGAGGAAAAGTCGCGGCTTGCGACGCGGCTGAGCTGCGCGGCTTCCACCAGGCTCCGTCTCCTGGCGGTTTTCTCCTCCACGGCGACCGAGCCTGACCGCCAGAACTCTGACTGGAATCGAAAGGCGGCGAAGTGGCCGCCCGGCGACCAGCAAATCACCCCAGGGCGGTCGTCCAAGCGCAACCAGGCGTGCTGAAGCCAAAATTTTCCAAGCTGCATGGCGGCCACAGGGTGGCGCAGAGGATGCCGTGGCCTGATCACTTGTAGCAGTGTTCTGTGGTCGTACCGGTTTGTCATCGTCAGGGGCCAGTGACGGCGCAACGGGCATTGACGTAATGCCGGGAGGCGGCTGACGAACCTCGAGCGTCTTTGCTGAAGGATGTCGCTGGCCCTCTCTGGGCGCCTCCTGATCCAGCTCGGAGGTACAGCCCTCGTCCATGGCGCTCGAGAACGTTGTCGGCGCTACCGGTCAGCTAGGATGGCCAGGCTGGGACGTGCGGCCGGCCTCGCGTGCTGCCACGAGCCTGCAGCGCACTTCTTTCACTCAAACGGTTGCACCCACTATTGCGAAACTGAAGCATTCATGCGCACTGATTAGGAATGCCACAGCTACGATGTCAAAAGTAATAAAATTCAAGAATTGTAATTCCAGACCGGCCCATATTGACAGAAAATTAAGATGGCTTGGATATAAAATGAAGAAACAGAGTCTGTCAGGTACAGAAGTAGAAGATGCAACATATTCTTCTCGATAGTCCAGCTCGGTAATGTTATGCTTCGAATACTTCTAATGTAGCTTTCCGAGGTAACAAAGAGCCAAATGCGGAGCAGTAGAAGGACCGGCTAACCAGCAGCCAGCTCAAGGTCCAAAGAGACCTAGTGAGCCACGCATGCCGGATGGCCAGGGACCGTGGTGCCTTGGACAAGGGGCGCCAACCACGCTCAGCCTGAAAGACATCGGCAGTCCTCGGGCAAGCAGCAAGACTGGTTTATTATTAGAGCAATAAAGTTTATTCACTCACTCACTCACTCCCTGTGGGAAAAAGAACTGGAAGGAACACTTAAGCTTGTCCTGAAAGGGACCATGAAACACTTTATAGGTCAGGGAAAGCGCATCAGCGATCAGATTATCATCACTCGTCACAGCAGCTAAAAAAATTTTAAGCTAGCTTCATTAACGACGAGGACATCGAAGGTTGAAAATGATGATTCTCCTCGCGGCTCTCAACTCATATACACACCGACGCTCCAGAAGAAAAAAAAGAGAAACAGGTCTGGACTATACACCCGTCACTCCCATTGGCAAAAACCGGTGTTCTTGGCTGTAGACAGAACGTGGGAAACCACAGTCCTCAACTCCTTTGTGTACTATGAGCACCGACGAGACCTCGTGGTGAGGTGTAACTCTACTCGGTTGGGAGCTACTGGGAGCAGTGATTTGTTTTAATTACTTTCGAGTGATAGGGGCCGCCCAGTGCTTTAAAGTCTGACTCGAATACTCAAAAGAGCACCTCTACACATCTGTTTCACTAGAATATGATCACAAAAATCGCAGGGTTCCTTTAAGGGCACGACGCGATAGCGATACTGGGTGAATCCCCATATACGTGGAATTGGACAAGCGCTACTACATAATAATAGATCGCTGAGAGTCGTCACTCCTGGAGAAGTGTTGCAGCGGTTAAGATATGCGCCACTGTCCCGGCTCCCGACAGGTGGCTTTTTAAAACACATCCACCGGTGGGGCTTGTGAGACCCAGGTTTCTAATCCCGCGCAGTCAGCAGAGGTCAATACGGCTTTCGCACTAAAAAAATGACAACCGATTTGCATCGTTAATCAAATGAAAAGTGCACTAGCACTGCTTGAGGGAGTGCAAGCGACACACGTCCGCTCTGTTCAGAGCCTACAGCGAGAATCTCACACTATCTGCTGAACGCGTGCTACGTGGCCGCAGCTGCGATACACCCACTCTCTCATTGGCTGCAGCTTTGCGACCGAGCTGTCTCCTCACTGGCTAAGCCGCGTTACGTTTGCGTCGCCATATGCTTATCTCTCATGCTTCAAGGTCACGGCGCGGCTTCGGACAGACCCCGGAGAAATGTGTGATTGCGAGCAGTAGTGCTAGAGCACCAAAAATTTAGCCAGCATTTCTCCCAAGCGTACAAGTCATCAGCCCTCCTAGTCGGGAAATGATTAGGGCAGTGATGACGCTGCGTATAACAGTACGACGATTCTGTTCGTGTTAATGAAGGGCGACTGTAAAGCCGCACCTCTTTTCCAGCTGCATACCTTTGCAGGAAGCAGGACGCCGGCCCACGCGGAAGTCGCTCCCCAGTATAAGCGAGAGCCCCCGAGTGCATACGGATACGGGGAACGAAAACGGTCGCTTGACGCACGGGCCCCCCCATCGCCCCTAACGAAGTGGGCTATCGCCGGGAAGGCAACCGCAGCGTCACGCCGGGCCTCGTGAACACAAGCGTATTTCCAGGAGGGCCGTGACGGACACCTGTCATGGCGGACAGGCAGTGCTCACCAAGGATGTGGGAAGACAGGGGCGATACTTAATCTCGTTTCCCGGAGCTACAGACAAACCCCTTCATGCTTATTAGCTGTGTCCCGCCGTCGGTAGCTCGGCAGCATCGTGGGCCCTTTCGCCCCCTCCTCTGTTGCTGACGGGCGACGCGGACCGATGGTGGGTGGCGGTATGCCTGAGGCGAGGATTAGCTCCGAAGGGAGAGCGTGTGGATACTATCACTTGAGAGAGAGTGGTGGCGTATTTGTTTTTTATTTAGTTTGTGTTGTTAACAAGACCCTGGGTTCGAGGCTAAGCCCAACCCAAGGGGTTGTCCCCATCTCTCATGTTATTTTTGATTGGAGAATTGATGCTTAGGGCGGGCCACTGAAAAAGACCGCCCTTAGTCCTTTGTTAATTAAGTGCTTAAACGCGCATGTAAACGGATGCAGTCCAGTCCAGTCTGAGCTGGGGCTCCATGCTTAGCATGTAACGTGATGCTACTTAGGCTCTAACCTGCCGGGTCGATGAGTAAAGTAGCGCAATGTTTGTTCTTTTGTAAATTCAGTTCTGCCTTTTCCAGTTTAACTCTCTGTATATGTATGTTGTAAATATATGCTCTGCTGTCATCATCTACAAGCTCGCCTCCTGTTCATCTTCCAAGCCGAACGACACTATAGGAAGGGTTTGTGAACCATTCTCGAAGAAACGAACGACCTTTGAAATTCTGCTGGCACAGCACGACAGGCTTCGGCACGTCTCATCTCAAGGCCAGGCATCGCAGTGACAACCACAAGCCATCCGACACGGAGCAGTGAGGAGCTGTCAAGGAACGACTCCACCTCGGCTGCTGCCAACGCTGGTGGAACGGACGCATCATCCGGGCTCTGGGCGGCAGACGACAGAAGATCTGCGCCGGGTGAGTGGGATTTCTTGCGTTTTGTTGAGGCAGGTATGGTGGTTAGTTTGTGAGGCCCATGGTCGATACGAGCAGAACGTTAGCCGCTAAAGATAGCGAATCTAATCCTGAGAATGAAATAAGGTCGAATCCTCGCCAGGAGCAGCAATCACTAGAGGGCAGTGTAGAAACGGGGATGGATCAAAACGAGGGAGCGACTATGGAGGATGATTTCAGTGTGGAGAGCAGGTTACAGGCCGACGACCAGAGACAGACATTGTCACTAGACGCTACAGGATCCGATACAGAAAAAATGGTTAATCGCCGTATAAAGTTAAAAGTGGAAATGGAACTACGAATGCGTGAAATTGAATCCAGGGAGCGACTGGCACTTTAGCAGATGGAGCTTGGGCTGTTGAATGGTCGAATGTCACCGCTTGGGTCGCGACAGAGTGATGAACGGTGTATAGGCTCAGATTCAATATCACAATGTGCGAAAGTCCTTAAGGGCTACAGAATGCCATGCGATGCAGATGTACCATTGTGGTTCGAGGAGGTGGAGAAGATTTTCACTACTTTCAATGTTCCAGACAGCAGCCGAGTGCACTTAATTTTGCCGGCACTGACAGAGCGAGTCAGATACTTACTTCGTAACTTTGACCGATCCGAATGCACTGATTATGAGGCTGTAAAAACAGCGGTTCTAGAACAATTAAAACTCACTCCGACCGAGTACCTTAAGAGATTCGAGAAAGCAGCGAAAAGGAAGGAGGAGACGTGGGCTCAGTTTTCGTCTCGCGTGAAAACGTATTTAATGTACTACATCCAGGCAAGAGAGGTAGACTCAAAAGAGGCTTTGACCGATCTCATGGTATCCGATCGCATTAAGGCAAGCCTCAGCCCAGAGGGCATTGAATATGTGCGCCTTCGAGATGGAGAGAGTTGGCTGAAGCCTAAAGAAATATCAAAGGTCCTACAGACCTTCGAGAAAGCAAAAGGTAAAGGGCGGGCTGCGAGTCAGATTACAGTGCCAGTACTGCAAACTGGCCAAAAGCAGGGTAATGTTGAAAAACCCGCAGTAAAGTGCCACCAGTGCCATGAACTGGGCCATGTTGCTAGGAATTGCCCGCGAGTAACAGCAAATGAGCCGCGCCAGCAACAAGCATATGGGCACAGGAGGAGGGTGCAAAAGGTCGCGCTGGTAGATGAGACAGGAGTAAAGGACGCAGCGGTAAACCAAGGTGCGGCTTTAACTGCTAAAGTAGGAGTGCCCATGCAAAATTCAAGGGCAGCCGCATCGAGACTACAGTTCGTAGAGCTTGTATGCGGAGACGTCTGCACCGAGGCATTGCTTGATACGGGTAGTTAAATGAAGTTAATAAAAGGGAGCATGCTACTGCAGGCGCTGACGGAACCATCGGGGACAGTGAAGCTAGTGTCGGCTTTGGGCAGATCTATTCAGGAGAAATTGGCGACGGTCCCTCTTAGTGTATCTCATACAGGAACAATCGCAGACGATCAAAAGATAGGCATAGTATGTGCCCTCACCAATGAGCTTACTGAGGGGGTGGACTTTGCTGTCGTCAGAAGACAGGCAGCTGCTTAAGAAGCACAGCGATAGAGCGTTCACAACAAGTACTAGTACTGCGGTCAGTATGGCGGCAAATCAAGATCCTACAAACGTGGCAAATCAAAATTGTGAGGCACTGGTAAGCGAATTTAACAGGGCATCAACTGACGACGTTCCGCGCGAGGCACTCGTATGCGAAGTTGGCAGGGCACCAAATGACGACGTTCCACGCGAGGAAGCAGAGCCACCTGGGAGGGAAGATGCAGTTTTACTGTCTAGCCAGCGAGAAATGTTTCGAGCAGCGCAGATCGCTGACGAGAGCTTGAGGAAGGCAAGAGAAAATTCTAAGCACGGAAAGGCGGGCATGTTCGTTAC
Organism: Amblyomma americanum; assembly: GCF_052857255.1. Lineage (NCBI taxonomy): Eukaryota > Metazoa > Arthropoda > Arachnida > Ixodida > Ixodidae > Amblyomma > Amblyomma americanum. The sequence goes on along the minus strand of NC_135503.1, from coordinate 78,934,693 downwards.
TGAGGGATTACTACACCATTGGGATTCAATAGCGGGTACTAAAGTGCGACAACTACTGCTTTCTCAAGAGAGACGAAAGGAAGTTCTGTCCTTGGCGCACGAATCGTCGTGGGGTGGACACCTGGGACCAATGAAGACCAAGGCACGCATAAAGTACAACTTCTATTGGCCCGGCATGGAAAATGAGATTTCAGAGTGCTGCCAGTCTTGTCATGAGTGCCAAATCCGCCCAGGCAGGCGTCACACTAACAGCATATCCATCACCCCATTAACTATGCCTGAACTGCTCAAGAAAGAAGTAAGCTGCCAAGTGGAGGAGTTTCTTAAGTTAGTATTAATTTATCCTGTAAAAAGTGAATTTGCACACCTAGTTATCTGCGTGGGAAAGAAAGATGGGTCGGTGCGAATGTGTATTGACTACCGAACTTTGAACGCAGGAACTCTTTCAGATGCGTTTCCAGGAGCTAATTTTTCAGGTCGGCCGCGCGCAGTTTATCACGCTAGTGGATTGAAGGCGTGGCTACTGACAGGTACCGATGGGCCCGCACAGCCAACCGCTTACCGCATTTGCGACCCATGAGGGGCCAGAAGATGTGCAGTGCGCATTAGAAGAGCTCAATGACTCGCTCTGCAGAGCAGTGGCCTTGAGCACTCTACAACCTCACCAGCCGTATTGGCTTTTCACTGACGCATCAGCAGCGGCTGCCAGGGCTTCCTTGACACAAATGACGAAAAAGGGCAAAGAAAGACCTATAGCGTTCGCGAGTCATCGCTGCGACGCGACTAAGGCGAGGTGGTCGACCATAAAGTGCGAAGCGTTCGCTATTATAGGGGCTCTGAAGAATATCGATTATTGGCTCTTCGGTGCCGTGGTCAATGTCGTCTCTGGCCACAACCCCCTGTCATACTTGACGACGTGCACTCCACACGGGGCGAAATTGGCTAGATGGGCGCTGCCACTTCAGCGTTATAACATAGCGGTAAAACATAGGAAACGCACTAAGAATATAAACACAGATGCGCTATCCAGGCTTCCCAACTTGACATGGGAGTCACGTACCATCATGCCAGCCTCGAGAAGGCGTGAATGTTCCCACTCAACCGACGCTCGGTGAGCATGGTGCCTTACGAAGAGACTTCTGCCTGGCGTCTGCATAGAACGGTGCCCGTGAGTGTTGTGCGCAGACTTGTGAACAGTGATGAACAACGTGGCTTGTGTGTGCTTCGAATGTGGACTCTGTGCAGTGCATGGTGTTGCTGCCCATTCAGTGAACTGTACAGCAGCATGCACCAATGTTGCACTTTAGTTTATTTTATTTATTGTTTCTTTGCTTTGGTTCTCGAAGATTCGAGTACCCAGGAGAAACTGTGCACGGGGTGGGCTGACATTTGTAATGTGAAAGTGTTGCCGCCTCTTTGTTAGGACGCATAAACGAGCTGAATGCAAGCTCGGTTTATACTCTTAGAAGGGGCGTGTAAGGCCGCCCCTCTTTTCCAGCTGCATACCTTTGCAGGAAGCAGGACGCCAGCACACGCGGAAACCGCTCCCCAGTATAAGCGAGAGCCCACGAGTGCATACGGATACGGGGAACGAAAACGGTCGCTTGACGCACGGACACCCCCCCCCCTCCCCTAACGACGTGGGCTATCGCCGGGAAGGCAACCGCAGCGTCCCGCCGGGCCTCGTGAACAAAAGCGTATTCCCAGGAGGGCCGTGACGGACACCTGTCATCGCGGACAGGCAGTGCTCACCAAGGATGTGGGAAGACAGGGGCGATCCTTATTCTGGTTTCCCGGAGCTACAGACAAACCCCTTCATGCTTATTAGCTGTTTCCCGTAATCGGTAGCTTGGCAGCATCGTGGGCCCTTTCGCCCCCTCCTCTGTTGCTGACGGGCGACGCGCACCGATGGTGGGTGGCGGTATGCCTGAAGCAAGGATAAGCTCCGAAGGGAGAGCGTGTGGATACTCTCACTTGAGATAGAGTGGTGGCGTATTTGTTTTTTATTTAGTTTGTGTTATTAACAAGACCCTGGGTTCGAGGCTAAGCCCAACTCAAGGGGTTGCCCCCATCTCTCATGTTATTTTTGATTGGAGAATTGATGCTTAGAGCGGGCCACTGAAAAAGACCGCCCTTAGTCCTTTGTTAATTAATTCTTAAAAGCGCATGTAAACGGATGCAGTCCAGTCCAGTCTGAGCTGGGGCTCCATGCTTAGCATGTAACGTGATGCAACTTAGGCTCTAACCTGCCGGGTCGATGAGTAAAGTAGCGCAAAGTTTGTTCTTTTGTAAATTCAGTTCTGCTTTTTCCAGTTTAACTCTCTGTATATGTATGTTGTAAATATATGCTCTGCTGTCATCATCTACAAGCTTGCCTCCTGTTCATCTTCCAAGCCGAACGACACTAGAGGAAGGGTTTGTGGACTATCCTCGCAGAAACGGACGACCTTTGAAATTATACTGCGACCTAACAAATCTGTGGTCACAGAGGGACGGATCTTGTCTTGTAGCGCGTTTGCGGCCACCGTATACCGGGCGTTTTGCCCCTGCATTTGACCTTCTACACGTTTGCATATGCTCACCTACCGCTTACCTGCTGCGTCCTGTTGTGCCTGTTCGACTTCCGCGGTTTCATGGCTGCGGCGGCCACTGATGCAAGTAGACGGGACGAAAGGAGAATGAACACGGACAAGGCGCTTCTTGGTTCGTCCTGTCTACTCTTGCGCCTTGTATCTTCGAGTCATGCACCAACTCGCCCAACAGTCGATTATTCTGATCTTGGTACTCACTGAGCTTTTTATTCTAAGTGTCAGCTCAGTCCAGTGCTTCGTAGCCTATGTGTTAGGCAAGAAAGAAAAGGAACATTACAATTACAGTTCCGGCGACAAGCTTTTATTTCACGCGTTTGTTTGTTTGTTTTTTCTTGCAGACACGCATGAGGTGGTAAACTGGGAGCGTCGATGTTTCGAACACTTGTTTCGCCTGCTTCCACTCAGTGGAGAGCCTTGAAGCGTAGGTGGTCCAGCGCCTTGACAAAGCTAGCGACCGGAGCCGAGCCGAATGGCGAGGAAAAGTCGCGTCTTGCGGCGCGGCTGAGCTGCGCTGCTTCCACCAGGCTCCGTCTCCTGGCGGTTTTCTCCTCCACGGCGTCCGAGCCTGACAGCCAGAACTCTGACTGTAACCGAAGGGCGGGGGGGAAATCCGACTGTGCGGCCTGCTCGTGCCCCCCCCCCCCTGCCACCAGATACAGGCCGGTGTAGTTTCGGCTACTAGGCTTTGTTCCGGTGCAACGCCAGCGGTGGGTATGGGCTTGCCGGGGCCCGTCCTCTGGGGATGCAAAACCCCATGGGAGTGGCAGCGACTCCCAAGCGACTGAGTGGGCCAGTCGCGCACGTGAGGTCCGATGCCTGTGCGGAGACAGGCCTGGTTTCATAATCAGGTTGGACTCACGGAATTGGGCTCGAAAAGTGCTCGAAAATCAAAAGGCCTCTGCACGCGGGGGCGTGCGTGGCTACCGGCTGGCGCGTCGGTTTTTGGTCACGGAGAGGGCAGGTCCGCGCGGGGGTTTCCAGCAGAAGGGCTCCTTGGGAGCGATGTCCTCGGGGAAGCAGCCAGGATGGCTGACCGCGGGGCCGTGAGGCTAGAGCGCGGGACGCCGAGGTACGGGGGACCTTAGTACGACCGATGCGAAAACCGTCGATGTTGTGGAGTAACGGTGGAGTAGGCCCTGATTATCTCACCCTCGGCAAGGTTCTTGGCTTGTGGCCCGGTCAGCCCAGCCCTGAACACTCCCTCCTCAGTAGGTGTGGAGCAAGCTAGGGGAGGAATTAAGTGCAAGGCTGGTTGGTTGGAAGCACAGGTGGGTCCCCGGGAGTCTAATTCCATTGGCTGGATCCACCACACATACTTCCGGAGTCTGAAAAACCGCGAAAAACACTTGACGGTTAGTAGCTGGACAGCGATTCGCAAGTCCAAACCGGACCCCTTAAAGTCGTGGAGGAGCCCGAGGCAGCTGCCCCGGGTTAGGATTTCCTGTCTCCGAGTCGGAGCTATTGCGTCGTGGGGTAGTCGGGCATCCCGTGAGTGGAGCCGCACCATTGGTCAACATCGACGCCCTCCCTGTCCTGGCCAGACAGGAGTCGAGCAATAATAAAATGAGGGTCAATGTCTCGCTGTCCCCAGTCCCATCCCATTACCCATAACCCTTCCCTAAGTCTCATAGTCGCTTAGTAGCATTACCCCCTCATTTTTTTTTATTTTCCCACCTACGAGTGGCAAAAGCACAACATTGCCTTCGGGCCTTTTCATTTATATTACGATTGGGTTAAGCCTGTTATACTTAAGTGGCACAGGCAGGGGCCTATTAGTTTACATTCCTTTTCTGGTTGCCCCGCCTACTTATGTAACCGAAGGGCGGCGAAGTGGCCGCTCGGCGACCGGCAAATCACCAAAGGGCAGTCGTCCAAGCGCTACCAGGCGTGCTGAAGCCAAAATTTTGCAAGCTGCGAGGCGGCCACAGGGTGGCGCAGAGGATGCCGTGGCCTGCTCACTTGTAGTAGGGTTCTGAGACTGTAACGGTTGGTCATCGTTAGGGGCCAGTGACGGCGCAACGGACATTGACGTAATGCCGGGAGGCGGCTGACGAACTTCGAGCGGCTTTGCTGAAGGATGTCCTTGACCGTCTTTGGGCGCTTCCTGATCTTGCTTGGAGGTAGAGCCCTCGTCCATGGTGCTTGAGAACGTTGTCGTCGCTACCAGTCAGCGAGGATGGTCGGGCTGGGATCCGCGGCCGGCCTCGCGTGCTGTCACGAGCTGCAGCACACTTCTTTCGCTCAAACGGTTGCACCCACGATTTCGAAATGGTTGCAAAACTGAAGCATTCGAGCGCACTGATGAGGAGTGCCTCACCTACGGTGTCAAAAGACTAAAATGCAATACTTGTAATTCCAGATCGGCACACATATTCACAAAAAGAAAAGACGGCTCGGAAATAAAAGGAAGGAACAGAGTCCGTAAGAACAGAAGTAGAATATGCAACGTAATGTACTCGAAAGTCCTGCTCTATTCCTCCTCTAAATTTCTATCTTCACAGGTCGGGTTTGGCGCTCTCTCCCCTTTGTGCTTTTTGCTGTGAGCCTGAATCTATTGAGCATTTTTGGCTCCATTGTCGCCGATACACCTCTTTGAGAAGAAATTTGCCAGAGGAGCCCTTGCGGCCCCTTGGCCTCAGTTTAAGCAGCCCGCTGTTGCTATCATTTGATGTCACCACATTTGGGTTTAGCAACAGATCTGTCTGTACCGCTGTTCTCAATTTCCTTCTAGAATCTCACCGACTGCCATGCTAAGTGTTGCAAATTTTCTTTTCTATCAATTATTGCATTTTGACTTAATAATTCTGTTCCAAAGCCCCTCTTTAGTATTACTTTTATTACTAATTTTGAAATCAAAACTCTTATGCATTTTCTGTTCATGTGGGAGAATTGTCCGGTGTTGCGTTCCCGCATGCTTTTCCTTTTTATTACCCGAATACAGGTGAATAGCAACCCGATTCTTGGCCGATCCCCCAGTGTTGGTATGTGCCAGCTTTTGATAGAATAACAACAATAACAACGATGCAGATTCGGCATGCTCCCCTGATTATCCTTGCAGATGTCTTTCCCCGATAGTGATGAGGCTACAATCTGCTGCCCCTGACCCTTATATGATAACGAAACTTATAGGGCAACCCTTATAGGGAGTCTCTTAACTCTTTATTACACATGGTAAATTATACCATCAAACATGTTTGGATTCCTCCTTGATGTAAACTTGCCAAAGTGATCTCTTTATCTAAAAATTACGGTACAGGCTAATCTCTGGAAAATATTAGATGTATTTCATTGACACCAACGTGGTTAAATTAATTGAAATGGTCGTACTCCTGTTTCGGATGTTGTACGTGGACCGCGAAAATATCGTCAGCCCCTGTCAATTAATAAATTGTTTTCCGTCCAAAATGTTCTATATGGAATGCATTGTGGGAAAATTGCGTAAAGCTGAAGACAGAATGAAGAAACAACAATTAATATATGTGTTCGTCCTCCTCTTCTTCGGTGCAACCGTCGAAGGGCATGTCCTTAAGCAGGTGTGTGGCTCCTTCACAGATATATTATTGTAACCGGGAGATATGTGTGTTAACTTCTAGTTGCCTTTACTTTTTTCTCAATATTCTCCTGTTTGGATCTGTACCAAATCCTGGCCAATCCCCCACCATGAGTATCTGCCATCGCTTTTGAGGCAACAACAACAAGGCCGAGCGCAACACTGTCAACAGAATATTTGTTCCTGAATGTATACAGGTATAAATAGAAAATGCTAAAAAAAGTGAATTATCAAAGCAGCAACCGTCAAGAGAAAAAATTCACCTATTGCAAAGGACTTCTAGATCGTGGGCGACTGTACCTCAGTGTGCCACGTTTACTGTGGTCATTAACAATAACCCGACCCGTTCTTTTCATGTGCCTTCATTGTCCCTGTATCAGTCTATATTGTTTTAATTTTGCGCCGTCCACAGAATCAGTTTCAAAATGAACGGCAGCCGAATAGAAAGAGAAGCTTGTGTCATACTCGCGAACCTTTGAAAGAAAAGTTCACGATGTAACCTGGCCAGTTAAACAAAAGAGATCAGACGCAGCCAGTGTTAGATTTATGGAGAGGTAAGATAGGATCTCGGCCGGCGTTTGAGAACTACAAGGACCTCCATGTCCCCAACTTTTATTTCTGAGAGTAATGTTCAAGAGACAGAGGGAGAAAGGTTTATTTAAAAGGTGAGGCCTAGAACCCAGTTCAATCATGGCCACAACGGTCGCGTTTCGATGGAGGCGAAACGGAAATGGCGCTTGTGGGCTGCGCGATGTCAGTGCACGTTAAACATCCCAGTATGATCGAAATTGTGCTGGACTGTGTGCAAATGTCGCAGCACTTGCAGCTCCCCGAGGTTTGGCTAATTACGGGATCCACAAGATGCAGATACCAGAGATTTAAACCAATTGGTCGCATTCTAAACGTTACACAGCATTAAACACTGACCTGCAGAAAATATATGTACCCACGGGGATATGAATCCCTGACCAAACAACAAGAAAGTATATGGTGACACATGACTGGATACTATCCTCATTCAAAACGACTATATGCCATAGTAGGTAACCGCTGCCATATATTATGGACCTGCCAACATAACCCTGAGCTAGACCAATTCCTCACCCTACACATACACAACACAAGTGGGAGATTGAGCTGCCCAGCTCACACACGGGCCGGCAACGGGATCTGGTCCCCAGAAGAGCTCAGCGGGAGGCAACTAAATGGGTCCTGAACCGAGGACTCCACTCAAAGCGCTCACATTACCTTCAATATTTTAATTCAATAAAAGTTTCCTTCCCCTTGACTGCGGCACTTCTACCTCGCTCCCTCCCTCACTGTGCTGGTGAGGTGTCGTACACCGCGAGGCAGTTTCTGCGCCCTTTTCGGTCCTCAAAAAACTTTTTCTTCTCACGATGGAGGTGCGGTTATAAGCGTGCTGCTTATCGGCTTTGGAACTCTCGCTGCCTCCGTTTCGGTCTTCAGCGATGCTCGCCGCACGGTACCCGGCGCAGGGATGTCATTGAAATGGATGTTCTACATATCCGCGGACGGCAACAGCACGAATAGTGAACACGCTTGAAGCGTCGTAGTGCCCGCTTCTGTACATCTCACACGTCCGAGACCCACTCATACCCTTCAACAATTAATTTCGCAGCCTGTAAATGACAACGCTACGCAAAAGAAAGCAGTGCACAATTCGAGGACGTCGCGCACATGAACAGCTGGGCACCCTTGAAACTTTAAAAAAATTACGCACGAGTAGACACCAAATTTTAGTTGTCTTCTATATTTGGAATGATTCGCAGCACGTTAGAAAACATAGATAGCCACATGGATTGCTCCAACAAGCGGCAGATAAATTATAGTTGAATTTTTTTCTCATTCAGCTTCGGTTTCAACGACCGAACGACGGTTGTGACATAACAGACGATTTCAGGTCACGTGATGCATACCAAAACATGGCCGCTGCTTTGTTTGCCTTAATGCTACGGTGGCTAGAAGAGGAGGTCAGAGCACCGGCCGGCGCGGAGTGTAGCAAGAGTTAATACTTGCAGCGGCGGCGCTGCTGTCGACACTTAGGTCGCGCTCGGCGGCTCGCTTCCGCTGCTCGCGCGCTCCGTGAGCGGAGTAGTGCTGCGTTGTTTTAGCGTATAGGAGCATGCGTTGACTATGTGATGATTGCCCACCCCAGGAATATAAAATGCTAATCGGCCGACGTGGCCAGTCATTCTAAACAGGAAGGTAACAAGCCTAGCATTACACGCAAACGTACAAGACGCGCGAGTAACGCCGATGGGTAGCAGGCTCTTGCCAAAAACTTTCTTTAGCTATTTTTGCCCGTGAAAGAACGCAACAAGATTTTCCGAAAAAAAGCTCTGGATTTCTCTCAACTGTGAGCCAGTGTCTCGTTCTATATCCAGAAAGAGCGACAGGCCCTTGATGTACAACACAAACTTTTCTTGCAGGGATGGACAAGTATGTGGGGAAAGCCAGCCAGCAAGGGCAAACAAGTGATGCAGCCTAAGAAAGAACACAAAAAATTAACGCACCATGCAAAGGACCGCACACCCTCAGGTAATATGCCTCAGCTTAAGGTGCCGCATTCTTTACATCTTTCCCTCTCTAGCCTTGTTCTGTGCTTGTACCAGAAAATGTAGCCTTGTTAGTGCATAAAACTTCACAACATGGTTTGTTACTTCCGTGCTGTGTTTGTCACAGCCAACTGTACTTAGCCTGTGCCTTGCCAAAGAAGAAATCAAATTCATCACACTGTTGGCCTTTAGTCTATTGACACTAAAGCAATGTTTGAATGAATCCTCTTGCTTCGCAATCAATTTATGAAGCTCCTGAGATGGATACAGAAACCCTTCATTGTCAACCTCTTGTGTGAGGCAAGCTTCCTTTGGAAGTTCAGAGCCAGCTGGAAGGAGCAGTGCTCTAGAGCAGTCATGGCACTTTGTTTTGCGGAGCATCTTGCGAGCAACATATCTTGCCACATATTAGGAAATCCGCGAGTCACTCCTTATTGCAATTATTGCAACAGTCGCACCATGATCAGGAAGTAGGTCGCATGATGCAAGCACCTCATGAACTCCGTTCAGGCACCCAATATCCATCAGCTGATCAAGCTTTCCTTGAACGTTTACTGGCCTTTCACTGGTTGCCGAGAGCAGTCCCTTCATCAATGAGGGCGACACATTTCCATTTGTCGGGGCCTTCGCTAAGCTACAAAATGACAAACAATTCACTGATATCAAGAACTGTGACAATATGGAGTGATCATTGCTGCCTGACATTTGCCTAAGGATACAGGATAAATTTTCTAAGCGATGCTGACTCAAACGAGAGGTCATTAGGTACTTGTAAACAAGCTCTTCTGTGGGGTATTCAAGAAGGGACATTGTGCTTCTCAGCGTAACGCGAAGCCCTTCAGCTGTTCCTTGCGTAAGAAAGCCTACTTTCCCTGTTTGTGCTTCCCAGGCGTCTATGTAGGCTAAGAAATGCTTCACCTCGGTGTGACGTTTTGAACCAATGCGCATAGCACCACGACTGCACCGAGATGTGATAGCTGCTATAAGCTTAGACATCTGCCTTACAAATGATGCTGTTGCTGCACTCGAGCCAGCACCGCACACCCGTTCAATGTCATCTTGGTACGCATATAGCTTCTGAGTACCTCGTCGCTAAATAGTGAAAAAGCCAAATTCACCGTCATTTTCTCAAATCTATTCGGCTCAATGACTGCCATAGTTACGTGTGGCATTGCTTTTATCGTACAACATCCCTGTTGTCACATTTCCAGGCTTCTCTTACCACATCCCTTCTACAGGTGTGTGAAACCCTTTGGAGACAACAGAATTGCGAACACATACACCAGATAAGGAACATCCGACAAAAAGTGCAGACTTCTTTTTGTCATCTGCAGGGTGCTTGACCTTACAGACTCTTCTTGGCGGTTCCTTCGATGCCGAAAGCACGCCACATGCTTCTTTCCTGTTCCATGATGCAGCATCTGTTGTACCAATTCCACGAACATGCCGGACTTTTCAGCTGCTAATGTGATGTCAATCATAATCTTTTAAAGAAAATCTGCTTTCACATTGCTATGTGAACCAAAGGAGGCAAGGATCTGCTGGAAGTTGCCAGAAAATGCCTGCAATAATACCACTAGACCATGGTCACAGGTCTTCTTGCTTTGGACTGGAAAAGTGTAGGCACCCATATCAACGAAGCCCTCAATAAAACCACTGTTTGTAACATTCAGGCTTTCTGAAAGCTTAATTTCATCGATCAGAATGCCTCCATGCCTCTCAAACTGATCCATGCCCTTGGGTTTCCGATGATTGCGGCAAACATATTCTCATTGAGGCCAAAAGAGTTCTTATAGCCCTTCATATACTTGTGCAGGAAACTCTTGCTAGAGATTACAATCACTTTTTGCTTACGAATGTACTCGTATAGCTTGGGGCTCCTTACTTTTATTAGGATGCACTCCAATACCCATTCTTGGCTATACGTCATTCCCTGCGTGCCTTTTCTTTTTGACGCTTGAAAGCATGCTTGAACTTGCTGCCGCTGCTTTTCAGGTAGTCCAGAGAGGCTCTTCTCCAGCTTCCCCTCTGAAATAGCGGCATTTTCTTCTTTAATTGCTGTCATCATTGTTTTCAGCTTAGCAACCTTCGCCTTTTTGAAACGCAGCTGTAGTTTGCACATCACAAGTTTCTTTGATGCGTTGGAAACAGGAGCCGCCCTCGCCTTCCTCTTCTTATAGCAAGCTTGATTTACTAAAAGGTTCCGCCGGTACTTGCACTGAACGTATGGCTTCTCCCCTTGCGAGACTCCTCGACAGCCTTTGCTGTGCAGCTTCCTTCCGCGCAGTCTGTAATATACTTGGCTGCGGCTTTGATGGAGTTCACTCGGCGCGAAGCTCTGCTAAAATCCTGGACATACACTCATTTCATCAACCTACTGAAGCAGGTTTTCCACACCTTCGGGGTCAAGCACATCAACTTGTTTCAACGCCGCGCCTTGGACGAACACGGCACAGTGATAGTGTGTGTTTTCCGCCGGGCACGACACCAGCTTTTTAAAGCACATGCTGTCACTTACCTGAAAAAAAACACTGAATGCAAGTGACTTGGGCGCGTTTGCGACAACGTTCCTCGATCAGAATTCACTTGGAAGGTTTTCACCTGTTAACTTGTCCAGTTTTTCCAGCTGCAGCCGTAATGAATCGCTGTGCCATCCGCTGCTGCGTCGTCGTCAGTTGCCACAGAGTCCCGGGTGCTGTCAGCCACGAATGAAGCAACCTTGCATGGCGAGTCATCGCTCCCTTTTCTTTGTTTCCTGAGCATCTCGCCTCTCGATGTTCTTGACTTCCTCTTCACGGGCAGCCTCTTCGAAAGATACGCTGGAGTGTTAGGAAACAGCGTGGGAACGCAGTACTCAGACGGGCATGGCCGGGCGCGGGGACAGTCGCCTCATTGACAACGTGGATGTAGTCTTGCACAATGAAGCTTTCCTCGAAGTGCAATTCACAGAGCACAGATGTTTTCTCCAGGGGTCTGTCTGCACGTGGTGCCGCCCATTGCCACAGTTTCATCCTTTCTTCATCGCTCGGGTCAGCAAAAGTGGAGACTTTTTTGCCCTTGTTTCAGGCGGAGACGTATCCTGACGTGCACCCGCGAGCAAAGCAATGCGTTTAGCGGTTGACACGTCCCTCCATTGTTACTTGTGTGCTCAGGACATGTTAAAGTTACAATGGGTAAATGTAATCAGAAAAAAAACACTGATTGCTAGCAACGCAGCGGGAAAACGTACAGCAGCACAGGGGCGCATGCACCTCACAAACATTCGCCAGCCGAAGAGAGGCATCTGGATAGATGGATGGATGAATACAGCTGAACCCTTTAAATCGGGCGGTGGCTCAAGCCACCTAGCCATGTCTTGTGAAATTTTACTCCTGTCTTGCTTTTAGCCACCAATCGTATAACCTTCGCTTGGTTACTACTACCCGCTTAAAATCTACTTTCCCTTCACTATCCTTAAACCCCAATGCCTTGGGTAAATCCGCCCCGCTGCTTTCCACTGTAGGGTGAAGCCCTTTATAGAAAAGTATCAAGTGTTCGGCCGTTTCCTCCTCCTCTCCACACGCAATGCACAACGTGCCTATCTCATGGTACTTGACTCTATAGGTCTTAGTCCGCAAAACTCCAGTCCTGGCCTCCAACAACAAAGAGCTTCCCCTACAATTATCATAGATATTTTCTTTGGCAATTTCCTGTTTAAAGGTTCGGTATGTTCCCAGTGCCGATTTGGTCAGCACCCCTGTTTTCCACAGAGTTCTCTCGATTTCTTTAACCTTTTTCTTAACCGATAATTGCTGATTTGCCCCCTTACTGCTGTCCAGATATTTGCTCGTCAATTTTCTAGTTCGCTTTCTCCATTTCGTGTCAACATTCTTTATATACAGGTATCTGAAAAGTTTCCTAGCCCACTGATTTTCAAACAAATTTCCCAATCGCTCCTCAAATGCTATCTTACTGCTAGCTTCTCTGCTATCGAAAGATGCCCATCCCGTATCACCCTGTACCCCCTGATTTGGTGTATTGCCATGTGCTACCAAAGCTAACCTCCCTACTCCCCGTTGTTTAATTTCTAACCTTGCTTGAACATCTGGTCTCATGCACAGGACCGCATTAAAGAAAGTCAGGCTAGGGACCATCACCCCTTTCCAGATCCCTCTTACCACTTCATACCTATTGTAATTCTACAGTGCCCTATTTTTCATGACAGCTGCATTCATACTAGCTTTATTCATTACATATTTTTCATGCTCTGTCAGATACTCAGCACTGTTATTTATCCACACCCCAAGATACTTGTACTCATCCACTACTTTTAGCATGAACTCCTGTATTCTATGCTCGCTGCTCTCTTCATTAAATATCATGATTGCAGATTTTTTCTTACTATATTTGAAACCTAATCTATCTCCATCTGAACCACCTGTCTATCAACTTCTGCAAGTCTTCCTTGTTGTCAGCCATTATCACTATATCGTCCGCGTATATTAGTCCCGGTAATGTCTGTTTAATCCATTCCCCTTGCTTGAAAAAAGATAGGTTGAAGCCTAGTCCGCTCCCCTCTAGCTTGGTATCCAACCCTTGCAGGTACAACATGAACAACAAAGGGGACAGAGGACATTCTTGACTAAGCCCCCGCTGTATCTCTACAGGCCCTGATACATTTTTTCCCCATTTTATGAGCACTCTGTTACGTTTATATATATATATATATATATATATATATATATATATATATATATATATATATATATATATATCTTTTAAAAGATTAATTACTCCATCTTCCACATCCAATGTGCCCAGTATGTCCCACAAATGCTCCTGAATAACGTTGTCATAGGCTCCCCTAATCTCCGGAAATGTTAGCCATAGGGTCCTGTGTTAGTTTTCAGCAATCTCTATACACTGCGTCAACCAAAATAGATTGTCCTCCAGCCTCCTTTGTTTCCGGAACCCATTTTGTAGTTCCCCTAGCACCCTCTCGTTCTCCACCCAAGCCTGCAGTCTATCCTTTATAATCTGCATCACCACCCTGTAAACCACAGATGTCACCACAGAAGAAGACGACGAGAAGCGCCGAACACTCCGAAGCTCGAGCGCCGAACGCTCGGTAGCTCGTGCGTGCTCTGGACTGAACGCGGTCTCTGTTCTGTGCCTGGACGGTTCGGCTGGTTGTTCTCTACGCTGTGCTTATTACTGTGCTGTGCTCTTATTACTGTGTTGTGCTGTGGTGTGCTGTATTAGTAGTGTGCTGTGTTCTTATTACAAGTGGTGGAGGTGCCAACGATCCCTCGCCCTGGAGCTTCGCACCCGCGCATTGACTACCACCTCTGCAATGCCTGAGACAGTCACCCAAACCGCTTCACCGCTTCTGTCGGCTGTCTTCTGTTCCGGCGCCGCGCGGCAGCGTCACCCGACCATCTTCAGCGGCGCAGATGACACGGATATGGAGGATTGGTTGCCCTCCTATGAACGCGAAAGCGCATACAACAAGTGGGACGATAGCGTCAAGCTCACCAACGTTATCTTTTATCTGAGCGACGTAGCCAATCTCTGGTTTCGAAACCACGAGGCTGACATCTCAAGCTGGGCAGCTCTAAAAACCAGTCTGACAGAAGTCTTTGGCCGTCCCGACGGGCGAAAGCTTCGCGCCGAGCAACGCTTGCGAGGTCGGGCCCAGAAAACCGGTGAAAACTTCACCAGTTATATAGAAGATGTCGTCGACCTCTGCAAGCGTGTCAACCCTTCTATGAGCGAGGCCGACAAGATCTGACACATTATGAAAGGCATTGAGGATGATGCCTTCCAGATGCTCGTCGCCAAAGATCTCCAGACTGTCTCCGGTGTCATCGGCTACTGCCAAAGCTTCGATGAGCTGCGCAAACGCCTTTCTACCCGGCGTGCAGGCTTACAGGAGGCCGCACTTTGCAGCTTGGCTCTGCCAGGGGACGGGGCTCTAGACCAACAGTCCCTCCTCCAGAGCATCCAGTAGTTTGTACGTGAGGAAGTCGCACACCAGCTATCTTTGTCTACCTGCCCGCCCACGCCTGCGCCGTCGCTCACTCCCAACCTACAACGTGTTATTGAGGAGCAGGTCGCTGAAGTCCTGCCACCTCTTTCTCAGCCACCCCTGATCGCGGCTCCTCTTACGTACGCCGATGCCGTGGTGCGGTCGCGGCCTTCACCTGCTGCCCCTGTCTACAGGCCACCTACCCGGCAGTTAGAACCCCAGCGACCTGCAACCCCGCCTTACCGTCCGGTTGCCAGCAGCCGATCACAGCCGCAGCCACTCAACCCCTGTCGCACACAAGACAACCGCACTATTTGCTACGCCTGTGGCGTCGCTGGTCACGTCGCTGGTCACGTGTCGCAGTCGTGACCACCGTCCCTACGATTATAGGTGTGAGCCGACGTACGACCTTCCGCCGTCGTCCTCGCCTGCGTCACAATTGTCGCCTCCGGATTCTTCTTCTCCTAGTTACCATCCCCGCTCCCACCGCTCGCCGTCTCCTGGCCGTCGTTCCCGTTCCCCAATGCTCCATCGCCAACCCGCCGTCATAGCGGAAAACTAACCACCGCAGTTCCGGAGGCAAGAACTGCGTCACCAGCGGCTCACTCAAGACCTGTTTCTGCGCCTGCCAATATTATTACCGTTTTCGTTGAAGGAGTCGCCGTCGAAACACTTGTTGACACTGGCGCAACCGTTTCGGTTCTCAATCACAACCCCTGCCGCAGACTCAAAAAAGTGACAACGCCCCTTCCTCCTGTTTCTCTCCGGACGGCCAGCGCTCAGGACATTCGACCGTTAGCTGCCTGCACCGTCCGCCTGCTCACCGGGAACGTTCCCTACACAATCGCGTTCATCGTACTCGCCCGCTCCTCTCACGGCGTTATCCTTGGCTGGGAATTCCTCTCCTCACATCACGCCATTATTGATTGCGCCCGTGCTCAGCTTGACTTGTCGCCCTAGAGTGACGCCCCTTGGACGTAACCGGTGCTGCTGCCGCTACTGTGGTCGTCTCAGAGGACACAAACGTTCCACCTTTCTCTTCAGTGCTGGTGCCTCTTTCTTGTGCTGCGCTCTCAGATGCAACAGTGACTTATACCCCCTCTTTACAATGCGCTGAGTAGAAGTCTGTTTTGCTGCCTCATGCTGTGCTGACAATTGTTCGTGGCTCCAGCGCTATTTATGTGGCCAACCCGTTCTCCTGCCCTACCACTTTACTCCGTGGCCAATCGCTTGGTAGCGCTGCCGTTCTCGATCCCGCCTGCGCATACCCCCTCGTCGATAGCGCGGTCGGCCTTCACGTCAGCGCCATTACGCCTGTTCCCATCACGAATCAGTCGTCTGTAGATAGTTTTCACCGTTCCGTCGACGCCGCCCTGACGTCTACCCAACGAGACCAGCTTGTAGCCGTTCTGCAGCGTTTTCAAGCTTCGTTTGCCTACCAGCAACCTTCCTTGGGCCGCACCACCACCGTTACCCACTGTATTGACACTGGAACCCATGCCCCTTTGCGCCAACGTCCGTACCGCCTGTCAGCCGCTGAGCGCAGCATCATTGACGCCCAGGTGACCGACATGCTCCAGCGTCACGTGATACAACCGTCGCACAGCCCGTGGGCATCGCCAGTGGTTATGGTCAAGAAAAAAGACCGTTCCATCCGTTTATGCGTGGACTACCGTAGTCTGAATAAGATTACACGCAAGGACGTTTACCCTGTCCCCCGTATCGACGATGCCCTTGATTGCCTGCAGGGCTCTGAGTTCTTTCCTTCATTGGACTTGCGTTCCGGTTGCTGGGAGGTGCCGATGGCGGAAGCCGATCGCCCAAACACTGCATTCGTCACACCCGACGCGCTCTATGAATTTAATTTCATGCCTTTCGGTCTCTGCAATGCACCCGCCACATTCGAGCCCATGATGGACAACATACTCCGAGGGCTCAAATGGCACACATGCCTTTGTTATCTAGACGACGTTGCAATCTTTTCCCCGGACTTTCCGTCTCACCTCCAGGGCCTCGAGACTGTTCGTCGCTGCTGGGCCGACACTGGCCTCCAGCTTAATTTGAAAACGTGCCGCTTCGGAGCTCGGCAGCTCACCATTCTCGGTCATGTCGTATCGAAGGATGGCGTTTTCCCGGACCCGGCCAAGTTGCGAGCTGTGGCCGAATTTCCAAAGCCCACTTCTGTAAAAGACCTCCGCAGCTTCGTCGGCCTCTGCTCCTACTTCCGCCGCTTTGTCAACAATTTTGCCACTATCGTCGACCCCCTGAACAAGCTCCTTTCCACCCACGGTCGCCAGCCTGTGGTGAAGCGTTTACGACACTCCGTCGCCTCCTCACCACTCCACTAATTCTGCGTCACTTCGACCCTCGTTCTCCGACGGAACTCCACACCGATGCCAGTGGCGTCGGCCTCGGTGCCGTACTCACTCAACGCAAGCATGGCTTTGACGAATACGTTGTCGCTTACGCTAGCCGGACACTCACAAAAGCTGAAGCCAACAATAGTCACCGAGAAGGAGTGTTTAGCCATCATTTGGGCGATCGTCAAATTTCGCCCCTACCTGTATGGGCGCCTTTTTGACGTTGTCACTGATCACCACGCCCTCTGCTGGCTGTCCTCTTTGAAAGATCCCTCTGGCCGACTGGCGCGATGGGCTCTGCGACTCCAAGAGTACAACATTCGCGTTATCTATCGTTCCGGCCGCAAACATGCCGATGCTGATGCCGTCTCACGTTCCCCTGTACCATCTGAGGCAGCGCCCTGTATAGCCGCCCTGTCTTCTTTCAAGTTTGAGTTCTCTGATATGGCTTCCGAGCAACGCAAAGACCCGTGGATCACTTGCCTTTTTGATCTCCTATCTGGCCAATCGTCTCGACCTCCTTCCCGTGCTCTCCGTCGTCAGTCCCAAAATTTCGCCATCCGAGATGAGCTCCTTTAACGCCGCAACTATCTCCCGGATGGTCGCAAGTGGCTTCTCGTCATTCCGACACATCTGCGCTCCTTCATTTGCTCTTCCTACCACGATGATCCCCAGTGTGCCCATGCCGGATTCTTGAATACTTTCACCCGTCTACGACTGCGGTACTACTGGCGTGGGATGGCCCGTTACGTCCGCCAGTTCGTTCAGTCCTGCACCACATGCCAGCGACGAAAACATCCACCTCGCCGACCCGCCGCTCCTATGCAGCCGCTGCCTTGCCCAGTACAGCCCTTCGAGTGTGTTGGCATCGACCTCTACGGCCCTATTCCCAGCACATCAACCGGGAACCGCTGGATCATAGTTGCCATCGACCACCTTACACGTTACGCTGAAACATCGCCTTAACAACCGCTACAGCCCACGACATTGCATCCTTCATTCTCCATCGCATCATTCTTCGCCATGCTGCGCCCAAAGAGCTGCTCAGTGATAGAGGTCTGGTCTTCCTCTCAGAAGTTGTAGAAGCTCTCCTTCAGGAATGCAACGTTGTTCACCGCACCAGCTCCGCCTACCATCCCCAGACAAATGGCATGGTTGAGCGTTTTAATCGCACCCTCGGCGACATCCTGGCATTGTATGTTGCTTCCGACCATTGTAACTGGGACCACCTTGTCCCTTTTGTCACATACGCTTATAACTGCGCTGCTCAAGCCACCACCGGATTCTCTCCGAACTTTCTCCTGTACGGCCGTGAGCCTTCTTGCACAATCGACACCATTCTACCCTACCGCCCTGATGCTTCCGAATTTACAACTCTTTCTCAAGCCGCAACTTATGCCGAAGAATGCCGACAGCTTGCCCGGTCCTTCACTTCTCACGCCCAGCACACGCAGAAAAGCACCCGTGATCCCCCTGCACTTCCTCCCGCTTACCTTCCTGACTCTTTGGTCTGGCTCTGGGTACCCTCCTCAGGTCCCGGCCTTTCCTCCAAACTTGTTAGCAAGTACCACGGACCCTACCGTATTCTTCAGCAGACATCCCCCGTCAATTACCTCATCGAACCCCTTACGCTATCCCCTGATCATCGTCGCCGAGGCCGCGAAATGGTCCACACGACCCGCCTCAAACCTTACTACGACCCCGCCGTCGTCACATCGCCCTAGGCCGCCAGGATGGCGCCTTTTCGCCAGGGGGGAATTGTAAGACTGGACACGGGCTTTAGTATCTTCAGAGGCTGGCGCTCAAGGAAGAAGACGACGAGAACCGCCGAACACTGCGAAGCTGGAGCGCCGAACACTCCGAAGCTCGAGCGCCGAACGCTCGGTCGCTCGTGCGTGCTCTGGACTGAACGCGGTCTCTGTTCTGTGCCTGGACGGTTCGGCTGGTTGTTCGTGACGCTGTGCTTATTACTGTGCTGTGCTCTTATTACTGTGGTGTGCTGTGGTGTGCTGTGTGTGCTGTATTAGTAGTGTGCTGAGTTCTTATTACAAACCCATGTCTGAACCCTAACGCACTCTGCTCTTTCTGCACACCAGCTTCCACAGTTGGCCGGTGGCCTCACACAGACGAGCCTGGTCTGATGACTTCAATTCAGCCAGTGGAGATTCTCTGGGTCTGATATCCCTACCGGCTGATAACTTGCATCTATTGGCTCCAGCCATTGAGATTTCACCGCTCTGATGACGTCACTCTCTGCAAGCCAATGAGAATTTTTCTCGACGACGCCCCGTTTTTGCTCTGGTAGAGTTCTATGCTATTGCCTCAAAAGCAAAGCTTGCACTTCCTCTTCGTGCCTCACCCTCCACTCAGTGCTCTCTTGCCCCTACGACGCCAAGCCTTTGCAGGTCTTTGGATGATGCAAGTTCACTTTGAAGTCTAATGTCATGACACAGTTTGTTTGTTTTTTATCAGTAAGCGCAGATTTTCCACATGATACTGTGACAGCGTAGCATATGGTGTCCGAGCTGGCAGCGCCAGTAATGCAGTGTGCAGTTCTTACGACCAACGTGTTTAATTATGCCCAAGCCTGTTTTGGGAGCCTTGAAACAATCTGACTCTCTCGACTGGTGACACGATTGAAACTAGACTTGTGCGTAGAGGATTATAAGTTAACCTTTCAGCACGCTTATTGCAAGACGCATCACAGAGTGCCCACCTAGAGTGCTTATATTTGGCGCACTCAAGGCCTAAACTTACACATCAACTGCACCCTAGCCCTCGCCCCTACATGAGACATGAATACGCCATAATCTGATGAAGTGAAGACAAAATTATCACAACAGAATTGCCGCAGTGGAAGGGAAGCATCAAAGGCAAAGCAATTAAAACGAGCTTTGTGAGAGTCATGGTCTTCCCACAGCGGCGATTTACGTGCGACAACTGTGCAAGCCCTATCATACAATGAAGTCCTGTTTCCTTTTAGCCCTTCCGGAACTGCCAATTAAGTTTGGGATCAATGAAGAAGGTCTCAAGGCGAAACAACACACTCAATTTTTAGCATGCGCGCTGGCGGAGAGACTGCACATGGCAACTGTTAAAATATCCCGTGAAGAAGCAGCATTTCTGCAGCCGTTTCATGCATTTATACATTGCAAAAAGCTCAAAAGCTTTCCCGATACCTTCAACTTCTCTCATACCAACTCAGTGGCATCCAGCAAATGTCTTGTGGAGTGTGAGGTGGTTATGATGATTTGGATTCACATATCACTATATCACCTCAGACTGCACATTCTCCTTACAGCGGAAACTTCATGCCCTACATGCTCCATTAAATTATCCCGTCAAAAAAAAAAATTCATGGTGAAGCCCTAACCAGCAAGCTAGACTCCCATAGGCTTAGGCCCACAGGGATAACACTGTCTTTGGGCAGCAGGAGTGCGTGGGGAGTTTTCAGTTAAGATACACTGCGAGGCTGACAGTAATTGTGACCGTCTGCGCCAGCGAATCTCATCCGAATACAATCACTGCGGCATGTCACAAATTGGGCATCTGAATCCGTAAAGCCCGTGCTCTTAGCAGCAAAAAAGGGTACAGATAATGGTTTCTTGAAAAAGAAATCATCTTGATCACTAAGGTATTAAAGCACAGAATCGCCACTTTAACTTTTGCAATATTGCATCAATTAAGGAAGTTCAATGCGAGTGACCTTCAAATATTCTGCAAGCAGAAAACATGACAGAAAGGTGACATGCGCTCGACTTCTCTTGTTCTGCAACTCGATCCGTGGTTGACAAAGTGCTTCACTAACTAGCTGACAAATGAAACCTTTTCAGTTTGCGTTATTATGGCAGTGCACAGCTGCGTCTAAATATTTATTAAAAATGTATTGATCGAGCAGATCACTTTTGTTGAAAACTATGAAGTAAGACAAATGCAGATTTGGAAAATTTATGGAATGTGAATGAGCATTGTGCACTGATGTGCCTGTGCCACTCTGCTGCGTGTCAATACAGCATCACCCAGTCTTTGTAAAGCTTGAATTTACATATGAAAACACAATTCGTGACGGAAAAGACCACCTTTAACAGAGAAAAAATTTTGCCCATCTTCACCCAGCACTGTTAGTACTTAATCTACCCATTCGACAGAGTGCAGTAACAAGTTATGAATTGCATCATCACAAGCATAAACAAACAAGATCAAAAGAAGTGTTGAAAAGCTCCCAGCTTTAAGAAACAACAGAAGAAAAGGTAATGAAGCAAGGCTCACAAAACAAAATTAAGCCACATTATTTTCCTCCTACGCCCACAAAAGCCACAGTCCAAGCAAGACCAAAACAGTAGCACTTTGCAATTTGAAGTCAGCCTGCAAGAAATATATAAATTAAGTGGATATTTGAATAATCTGAAAAACAAAAAATTAGGACGGCTACCACTGGATAACAAGATATTCAGCGACAGCTGTTAAGGTATTTAATTATTTACGAAACGTTGTAGTAGAGAATATGAGAGTGGCCTCACATCTGTATAGTTCTAGGGCACTCGTTCTAGTTTCCCACACAATCGTTTTTCATCCAGTTCTGCTTTCCAGTCCGCCGTTTTAGAAGCGCAGTGCGGCCGATGATCTCCTCGGGTGGCGCGTTTCAGTTTCGTGGCAGCTGTCAAAGATGGACCCTGTTACGTTCCTCCGCTCTCCCCATACCCTTCCTCCCCCTACCACGGTAATGATGTTCCAGATGATTACCGTGGTACTACTTCCTACACTCACGCCATAACCTCCTCTTAACAACCACGCACCAGCAGCGCCTTTTCACGATTTCGCCATACGACCCTCCTTCCACGGTAACCATCCTCCGGTCATACCCTCGTCCTTCCAGGGTGACCATCCTCCGGTTGCGGATGCCGCCACTCTACTGATACCCTAATCCGATACCATAGTCCGGACAACAACCGTTGGAACCACACAACATGCTACGCATTCCTATGCTCTTGCCATAAGCCTCATTCTATGGTAACCCTCCTCGTCCTTCCAGGGTAACTACCCTCCAGGTAATTTCCTTGGACACTGTCAACCAGATGCACCTTCTTACAGTCTATTGGACCTTATGCTTTGTACTGCAGAAGCCCAACCATGGTAGGAGTGTAAGCAGGTGACAGGGTCGGATCTCCCTTTCCACGCTGTTTCTGAGCGGCCAGTGCATATTGTCGCAAGTAGGTTTGAGGCTATTTGCGACCTGTCCCCATGTTCTCTTTCATATTGTGACAGTACACCTCCCTCAGTGTAACTGAATACAGTAAAACCTCATTATAGCGAAATAGTAAATCATAATACAGGTCGATACAGCCGGAATTTGCGATATAAAATCTCACCAGGAAACTCATGCTGGAGAAGCGAAATTTAGTCAGCAAAAGAACGACAACTGTGAGAGGCCTTTCCTGTAGTTTTGGCACAGTTCCGAAGCCGCTCGCAATGTTTTTGAAGGCCGAAAAAATATAAAAGCGGGAAATGTTAGGTTCACTACCCTGGATAGCACCGCAGCATGCGGCTGCGGCAGATCAAACGCCAGCTACGGTGGCTTCCTCGCATGAAAGCAGTGTCGCGTAAAAAATCGGACGCCAGGACGAAAGCTATTGCCGTTTCCACCACCTCCACTCTACGACAGTCAAGGTGACAAAAGGTGGCTGCTCAAAAGCTACAGCAGCCAACAGTGTCACTGGTTATGGGGTACTATCAATGGGTGTGAGCAGAGCAAGTGAGTACCAACCTCCTGTCTACCTGCAGTTCTCGCCGCTGTATTTTCAGTGGCCCTGTTAGCAAATGCAAGATAAAGAGTCAATCGTGGCGTGAACGCATGTATAGAGTAAAAGCCCTGTGCCCTGCTATCCAAAGCTGTGCCCTGCCATCCAGGAGGGCACAGCTTGGCGCTCGGCAGTTCGATATAGCTGTTTTATGGCAAACCACATTCAATATATAAAGTAAGAAATGCATGTGCTTATTAAAAATATTTTACAACAGTTCGATATAAGCAATAATTCATAACAGCCGTTTGTTTAACAGGTTTCTTTATAAATAAGGTTTGACCTTAATTACCAAATCTCATTCCCACTAGTTGGTAAAGACTGTCATAAAACACCCCACTGTGTGGCGTGCTAATCGAAGTTTCATGAAAGATTTTACGACTGGAATGCTGTATTTTCAATCAAGTTGGCTGTTAAGTTTTCAGGGTACACACACAATTTTAGGTCTGCATTTAGGCACAGAGTTAAAGTTCTGTACTGCAACACTTTCTTCAGCACAAAACCATTCATATCCTTTGAAGCTAACTTCGGGGAAAAAAACTGTGCACATGAGTGCTCACTGTGGTGAAGGAGCCGAGGAAAGGTAGCTTAGCAATGTGGTGAAGTCTGTCTAAAACCGACAAATTCATGAAGTCTGTGATCGTAAGCAAAGAGCGAGAGAACAAAAACATAAGCTGTCTTTGCAAACTCAGCAGAACAAGCATTACACCGAGACAAGTGGTACAATTTGCCCACGCCCAATGCCTCAAAGGTTGCAATCAGAGTCACCAAATTATCCGTATGGCAGCATACCGAGTCCCTGAATTACTGCGTCCAACTTTCACAGTCAATTTTGGGACCACAGAAATCTACAAATTAACCATAACTTTGATTATACTGATTTCAAATTATCAAGCTTTTACTGTACGTACACGAAAAAATAAAAAATCATCCAAAAACGGTCCATCATGACAGCATTCATTCACCGCCTTCTACGTCTGTCTTTTGCCTCTTTTGCACACTGTCACCATTTTCAGCATCTGCACTGCTGTCTGCTTCTCATTTCACAGAAGAGGATGGTTCCGAAGCACTTGATGCTTCTGCAGAGCCGCTTTTGGCTTCCATTTCTTCATCTTCAGCTTCTAAGAAGTCGTCCCACTTCTTTAGCCGCGCCTCCAGCTCCTCTTCCGTCTCAAAGATTTTGTACTTTGTCCGGCCGTCCCATGTCTCGGCTGACAGCTGACGTTGTGCAAACCACCGTCCGTTCATCCGGCTGATGCAGGCATCCGCTTCCTCAGGCTCTTTGAAAGTGATTGTTGCAACACCTTCTGGATTCCGCTGAAAAACATTAAAAAACGCACAAGAAGAAAGCAGACTTGCTTCACAGAAACAAACACAGTTACTTCAATCAAATCCTGTCTGCCTCCATTCGAAGTGTATTTGCCACATGATTAAATGCATTACTCATTCCTTGATAGTCATAAGATCGCACACAGGTAGATATTAGCCAGTTCTCTTCGTTGTTATTTTTTTCCTGCATTTATGCAAGCCTGGTAGCTTTCCAAGTGCATGATATGCATGAGATGGCTCTAGTGATCCTGCAAAGTGAAGCTGCCTGTTATAGGCCACTACACATCACACCTTCGAACATCAACAACGATGCTTTGATTCTCAAAGACCGACCAGCAAAGCTGTCTTATTTCACGAAAGGAACAAAGCCTGAAGGAAGCATCGACTCAACTGCATTATGCGACTTGAACCTGAAAACAACTTTCACCACTGCTCACTACTTATAAGGTGCTGGAAGCGAAAACTTCAAATTTGAAGCATAGTATTTTAATTTGTTGAGATTAGAGATCTATTCCATCTTTTTCGATGAAAGCTCTGGACAAGTTCTCTGGTCAGCAACTGGACAGTTTGTTCAGTGTTCTGGTCACCACCATCACTATGCTGTCACTGCTACAGTTTTACAGTCTTCAAATCTGAGCAAAAAATATATATAAATGCCCGTCAAACCCAAAAGACTACACAAACGTTTTTTATGTACTCATGAGCTGTTCCTAGACACTGCAGGCTGCTTAGGTTATCTTTTATTGCCATTTAGCTTTCTATGCTGGATGGCAGTGTGACAGAAAGGATGCTACAAAAGGGGCAGTTTCGGTAAGTGGCTTAAACCTTTCTATACCACACCAATATGCATCACTCACTGGCAATCAACACATTCGAAACACAATTTGAGTGCTACTGGGGCTGTCACATTTATGGTGCGCCATCAAGTAGGTTATTTAGACACTGTACTGTCGTTTCCTACAAAATTGGTACATTTTCCCACAAGACAGCAACTTCTGAAACACCCGTGAAGTTGAGGTTTTGGTGCTCGCAATAGGGCAGCAACCTTGAGAACAGCATGTGCTAGAAGGTATCCTACTTCACGCGATTCTCCTGCATCTGCAGCAGGCTTTTTCGAATGATGATGACGTTGCATCGTCAGATTTAGATCCCGGCAATAAAACTGTGCAACCTCTGCCCGGAATGTTGGCACCGGTCTAACCATAAGTCTTGTTTTCCCCTTCTTTTTGTTTTCCCTTTCTTGTCTATTTGTTCCTCGAGCCAGTTCATGCCTTGCCCTGGTGTCTTGAATGATATATCTGTTATCTGTAGTGTCGTTACGCCTTATGGGCATGATTTACTTCTGGTAGTATAGAAGAATTTTTTGTTGGGCTAGGTGGTCCATTGCTTTGAAGTACCACGTTGCGCATTACAAAGAGACAAACACAGGAAAAGGCCTAGGAGATGGAAAGAGCGCGAACTATCAACAAAAAAATGAATTCAGTTCGGTAAAATCTAGGTATCAACCTAGAACTGACGCACAGTAATTGAATTGTTTTGCCTTGTAACTAGGGGTGTGCGAATATTCGAAATTCCGAATACAAATTGATATTCGATTCTTATTGGAGAAATTAATATTCGAAAATTGCTGAATACTCTCCAGCGATCGTATACTGCGCAGACTTTCATAAATTCGACCATGGCAAAACCACAATATCTGGGCAAATTAGGAGATGATCGAGTTAAAAATTCCAGGAAAACAGTACAGAGGTCCTGCTCCGTTCTGTCTTCGTCGTTTATCACGCGGACCGATCGGATTCCGACGCCGCTAGGCTTGACCTCGTGCGAAATTCCGCAAGTTGGCTTTCTCACATGTCACACGGTCCGCCAACAAGATGGCCGACGGCCCGCTTCGAACAATCGCAACGCGAAATCGCGCTTTTCTCAATCCTTCCGTAATACGTTACATATTTAATGCCCACATCCGCAGAATGCGTCCTGTCGCCTTCATAACTCTCCGAGCGTGACCTCCGCCGTCCCGTTTTATAAACTACGCTATGCGGGAAAGCCTACTTGCGGAATTTCCCGGGAGTGTCCTGAAGGGGTGCATAGAGTTGCCACAATAGGGCAAGAGATCCTGTAAAAATCCAGCCCATTGCATGGTACATTGTAACCCGCGCACCTCTTTAGTGGGCGCAACGGCAGGCGTGACAACTATCGGAAGCCCCTGTCGCTACGTCAAAAAAATAGCCTGGCCACGTAGTATCGGTTTCTGAGCTGCGCCGCTGCCACGGCCAACTGCAACTATCGGCCCGCGCATTCGCCGGTAGTCCAATCCCAGCTTCGCGCGGCTTTCGGACGCCGACTGGCGCGTTAGAAACCATCTCGTAGTTCTGAAGCTAATGTGTGTTCCCCGCCCCCTTGCTTGCATTTGTGTTGTTCTTCCAGCACTCCAAAATGGTGGGCTCGTCACGGGCTTACACGTGTTAGCGCGTTGGAGCCACCTCATAAGGCCTTACTGCATCTTCACATTTCCGGCAGGTTTTTTTTTTCAGGAAGGGGGGGACGGGGAGGGTCACGGAGAATTTTATAAATCGAGGCCTTGGGATGAACCGGGCATTTCTTTCTGTCCCTTGAACTCCGAATGAATGAGCTTTTACAAGTCATCATGTTATTTTTTTGTTGCCAGCCTTGTCATTTTATGGATTTTGTTTTGCATGACCTCATTACAGTTTGGATAGTGTTATGCTATTTAATCAAGTAGTATGCATTTCTGTGCACATCATGTTTTTTTTACGGTACTGAGGCAGTCTAGTTTTGTTTATATTAGTTGCAAAGACCATACACTATTTTGAAAAAATAAGGGCAACAACATTTGCTGGTTTATCATTTTCTGAAATTTTTGTTTTGTACTGAACCATATTCGATATTCGAAACCATTTTTTCTGCATATTCGTATTTAATTCATATTCGAAAATTGTTCGCAATTTTTTTTTCTATTTCGAAAGATCTCGAACACAAGCTTTCATTTTTGTACATATAGGGTCTTGTAAAACCAAACTAATGTGTAGCTTTTAGAGGTATTTATCACCTCTTTTTATTTTCATCTGAGTATATCATCACAAAAGTCATGATAAATATACTTTTTATGAATTTCTGCGAATTTTTTAAGCTTCTTCATAAGAGTTTCAGTTAAAACTTACAATGTTGAGAAGTAAACTTATCAAGCTATATTGGTATATCACGTTGGATTTTGAAAATCTTCGCTCGGAGGGAAAAATTTATATCAAGGGTATATTAAAACCCCTATTTTCAAGAAGCGTAAAAAAAGTGTTCTAACTCAAAAAGTTTTTCATTCATAATTTCAAACATTTAGTGGCTAGTTTCTAAACAAATTTGAACCATTTTGTATGTTCTAGAATTTTTAAAATAATTTTTCCCTAGAGACATTACCTTGTCAATATAATTTTTTTCTTAATTTCGAACTTCATTTTCGCTTGTCGATTTTTTTTCATAATATCTGCATCAAGTACATGTGTTCAAATAAATGTCTTCACAAACAAAGCACATTCTACTGCCATCAGTTTCTTGCATTTTACTTTTTTTTACACCTCACACATTTTGTAGAAAAAATTCTGTCTGCGCCCTATAAAAGCAGTCACTTTTCCCATGGTAAGAAAAGAGATGACATCCTGGATAGCCACCTACGCTACTAAGGCCGTTGGTGGTAGATGAGCATCACTTATTCCATGTAAAAATTTGTGACCTTACAGGTGCCGCTGCGTTTTCAAGACACAAGAAATGCAGAAGAAAAAAAATAAGGATGAAGATTCAATCTCTAGAAAGTTTAATGCAGTCAGGCACTTTGACATGAGGGCTCGAAAACTTCCCACCAGACTGCCACTCTGGTTCGAGGGTGCACTTACATCATAGACAACGACCTTCTTGACCTCTCCAAACTGGGAGCACTCTTCCCTCAGATCCTTCTGGTACTCCAGTATCAGGACAGAGTCTGTCTGCAAGAGCGTACACAGAGGAGTGGTACGTCTTCAATGCTATGGTTAGTAGAATCTTGATGATGCCATCACAAACGATGGGAATTCCGGTAAGACAAGAATTTGCAAAAATTTTTCGCTTGAGGTTCCTAGTGTACCATGCACGGAAATTCTGACGTCCCAAACACTCTCCTGCGCTACTAAGGATGATTTTTGTGCCATTTTGAATGTGACCGGCAACTGAGCAAAAAAGCAAGTTGAGCGATGAAGTACAGCTTCCCAGAAAAGTTTTCGGCAGACAGAAGCCATCCAATAATAATTGGTTTTTTGGGGAAAGAAAATGGCGCAGTATCTCTCTCATATAAAGGGTAAAGGAGGGAGTGAAAGAAGAAAGGAAGAAAGAGGTGCCATAGTGGAGGGCTCCCAAATAATTTCGACCACATGGGGATCTACATCAATCACATAGCACAGGTGCATCATTAGCGTTCTGCCTCCATAAAAAGGCAACCTCCACGGTCGGGTTCGAACCCGGGAACTCCGGATGAGTAGCCGAGCGCCCTAACCACTGAGCCACCGCGGCGGGTGGAAGCCTTCTCTGTGCTATATGTAGCTATATATGTAGCTCTGTGCTATATGTGCACTGACGATATCAGGCTGCACCTCCATGCAACAAATAAATTTATTTATTTATTTATTTATTTTAGAAGCCATCCAAAAAGTTAAATTTATTGGTTGCATGGAGGTGCAGCCTGATATCGTCACTGTACATATAGCACAGAGAAGTGCAAAGCTCTGTTGGTGGCTGTACGCTCAGACTGGTCAGAAATTCAGGCCCGCCTGTAGTTTTCACATTCCGGAAAATTTTGTGTGGTCCTGTACATGCATAAGTTTGGTTTAGATTGGTTTAAGGGGGTTTAACGTCCCAAAGCGACTCAGGCTATGAGAGACGCCGTAGTGAAGGACTCCGGGAATTTCGACCACTTGGGGTTCTTTAACGTGCACTGACATCGCACAGCACACGGGCCTTCAGAATTTCGCCTCCATCGAAATTAGACCGCCGCTGCCGGGATCGAAACCGCGTCTTTCGGACCAGCAGCCGAGCACCATAACCACTCAGCCACCGCAGCGGCTTAATACATGCAGATGTGTCCCCACAGCAAATGAGGGGAAAAACTCAGCCAAAAGTTTTGGTGGAATCAAGTCTGGTCATGCACTTTCCAGAGAAATCTCATGTAATACAAAAGCTCCATGCTTCGCTCTGGCTATACTCTCACACAGCAGGCATGCAGGCAGAGAGGTGACTGCCGCAAGAGCTAGATGTTTCTTCACCGAAACTGCACCCTATGTGAAACCTAGTATGAATTTTGTACGCTAGGCTTCATTAAATCGAAGTCCACGATGATGCCGTTGCATTTCAAATTAGCCGAAGTTCGAACTATTAAAAGCTCGAACCCCTTCCCTGAGTCAATGTTCCAAGTGTGGAACCTGTGAGGTACTTGAATAAATAAATAAATACATAAGTGAAGTGGACGAATATACGGTACACTGCAATCGGGAAGCAGTCAGGTAGCGGTATTACCATATCTTATTTTTCTAAAATATCCCGTCATCACTTTTTGCTTTTGATTCCCCGGCAAGAAATGACCAATATCTTCTGCTCTAAAGCCCAAGCTTATTATCGGAAGGCCTCTCCTTCGCCTTCATAACTGAACAAAAGGAGGGCAGCTTTGCGTGCATCCGAACTTGCGCAGTGCAGGGCCGAGCTGGAGTTGCCGGAGTCATGAAGGGCGTGCAACTCGGTTATCAGTAAGCGGCGGTGCGTAGAAGCCGCGCACACGTTACAAGAGACGCCGTAGGGGAGGATCCCGGATCAATTTCAGCAAGGCATCTCTTCCGGCAAGAAACCTAGGGTTCCTCATACATTAACAAAACCCGCCGCTAGATGGCGTCATCGATGCAACGACATGCCACGATAATGAAACATAGATTTTTCTTTTTTTTTGGGGGGGGGGGGGGGGGGTGTACAACAAGTAGGAAGTACTAAGAGGTATTTGCAAAGGAATAATGGTGCCAGGGCTTACTTTCGGGAATGCGGTTCTGTACTTAAGGGCAGAAGTTCACTCGTGGCTAGAGATAAATCAGAGACCTATTGGAAGATTAGCACCAGGTGCGACCAAAACGAGGCAGTACAAGGGGATATGGGCTGGGCATCTTTCGAAATACGGGAAGCTCAAAGTAAAATAATATGTGAATAACACCTGTGGAAATTGGACGATAACAGGTGGCCAGCTAAGGTATTTAAACACCAATACAGAGAAAGCGTTGCCGCACAACGGCGGCAGAGAACTAGGTATATTTCCACAGTTAAATCCCTCCTGTGGTGCCATACCGCGGCCGAACAGTTCTAGCTGGGACTTGCCATGCATAGGCAATTCGAGGGGCCAGAGGTTTGTCATCTCCCTGTCCCGAGCTCCCTGCTGTCTTGCACGCCCAGCACGCCTAATTAAACCTGTTCTGTGTGCTTCAACCGTTTATCGCTGACATATTTGTAGGAGGTGCTGGGTAGCTTCCCATGTACTCTGGCTACGAGGACACTCTTGACGCCTGTTCTCCACGCATGGACTCAACACCCGTCCACAAGGCACGCCACTGTCTGCGAGGTCTACCACCGGTGTTCATCTGATTGCAAATTCACCTGATTGCAATTTTTTTTCTCTTCACTGCTGCCCTCTTTTGATGCCATTTTCCATCACGTAGGTATTCGTGGAGTGAATTATGGGTTCCTTTCATTCCTCTTCATTCTTCCGCCAGTACCCCCGTTTTACAGTACGTCGCTGCTACACTCATTACGGATATTTCACTCGTATTTATTATATACCCAAAATATTTATTTCTCTGCCTGATTCGATATTTTCAGTTTCTTCGCTGTCACAATGAACGCACTTCTTAAAAACCCGTATGACAGTAACCTAAACTGTTTTCTTTGTTCTTGTTTGCATTTGGTATCAAGGTTTATGTTTGTTTTCTTGTTTGTCACGCCTCTTTTTCAGTATATTTGTCTTTCACCGACTGCCAGGTACTCTCCTACAAGCCTTCTTGGCTTGGGAAGACCAGTCTTAAAGATTGTAAATATGTTTTCTGAAAATAAAGGTGCTTATAATTATTACTGTCGATATTAATTTTTTAATTAATATTATTATTAGCTGCATAAAAAATTCTGTCGCTTGATTACATTCCTGGAAATTCATATTTATTTCATTCATTTGAATTTTCCAATTTCAATCTTGATTCAGTCTCCTCAGTCTTTTTTTCTCCCGGCGCAAATACTCCATCGGCATCTCCACTGCACCTTGGCCAATTCTCACGCGTTATCTTTATGCACTTCCCTCTCGGCGTCCACTGAATCGCAGCTCTTTCGGATTCTAAAATTCCTGATCCCTCCACACATCACATCAATTCGATTTCTTTGGGTTCCTGGGCACAGGGGTCCTCTATTAAATGAATCAGCTGATGCTTTAGCGAAGGCAGCCCTGAGTGGACCGATTGTTGACCCGCTTCCAACAAGTGCTTATATCACGGCGGCACGCTTTTGACGGTACACTGTAATGAACGCATTGGACGCATCAGCGCTCACTTCCTTGGACGACTTCCAGCACCTACTGTTCCCATGGAGAAGCTCAGACTGGCGATTGCGCAATCCTGAAGTTTCCTTCACGAGGCTTCGTTGCCGAGTGCCGCAACTAAATTTTTACCTATACAGGCCTGGTCTGGCGATCTCCCCATTGTGTCCGTATTGTGCGGAGCCGGAAACAATAGAGCACTTTCTTCTTTTTTTGCCGTCGCTACTCATCGATTAGGAGGCGACTATTAGAAGTTCCAATACAAAATCTCAGTTTACGCATGTCTTCTGCGGTTGTTCTGTCTCTTGGCGCTTCTATGCTTGGCCATACCAATGGGAATGTTTGCTCTGCCGTACAAAATTATCTACTAGAATCAAAACGTCTACTTTCATGAGCTTTCGTCCTGCCCATCCCATTATCAGCTTCTGTATTTCGGTTTTTACAACAACTTATAGTAATCCCTACCCCTTCTTTGCCTAAATTTTAGTTTGTATGACCCCCCTAACCTCCTGCAACCACCTCGGCTACGAAAACTGTGCAATCCAAATTTTGGTAGGTCATCCCATGCTTGCCACATGCAAGTGGTCATTTAAATAGTCACCGTCTGGTTATGGCCAATCTCCCTTGTGGGTATGTGCCATTGTGTGAGGTCAACAACAACAATACCTGCAGATCTCTGAAGTGCGTCCATTTGGCTGTCGACGAATTGTGTGCAAGTCCTCGGACATCGCTTGTGTTGCAGACTTGCTTAAGTGCACAATTTTCAGCTCACTGCCGGTGAAAGCATTCATTCCCGAACAGCTTGCATGTGTCAAGGGTATCGTAAGAGGTGTCGACGCAGCATCGTCCCCGCAAGAAATTCTACAGGAATTTCAGGATGCAGGCGTTGCGGTCCTTTCAGTCTACCGCTGCAGTAGAGAGGTAAACGGCTCGCGCGTTGCTACTGAGTCGGTAATAACAACTTTTGCTGGCTCTTCCTGCCCTGCTGAACTAAAAATCTGGCCGATTGTATACCGTGTGGACCCACTAGAACCCCGCCCTCTTCAATGCACCAACTGTTGGCGGTTCGGGTATAGTGGCAAATCATGCAAGTCGGAGACCCGCTGCCGTATATGTGGACAAGGTCATTCTGCTGATAACTGCACCTCAGAGCAGCGTCATTGTTGCCTCTGCAGCAACAGTCACTCAGCTGATGATGACAACTGCGCAAAACGTAGTGAAGAGCGTAGCTTGTTGGACATTATCAAAGAGAAGCGGTGCTCAAGAGCCGATGCTTACGCTGTTCTTAACAGGAAAAAAGATTCATATGCTAGTCATGTGCGCGCTCCTGTTGAGGACATTGAGTCCAACTTGACTGCCTCAATTGTGACCACAGTAGAAAAAGCTCTTAATAATGTGGTTGAGCGAATGCTAAACACTTTCTCTGAGGCGTTGGCTCAGTTTGTTGCAGCTCAGTCTGCGTCACCATCAACACCCGTCCTGGCAGCAACGTCTGCATCTGTTTCAGCTTCTGCAGCTTGTGTTAGCCGCTCTACATCACCTTCTGATGCTCCCCAGGTCCCACCTCATCTCTCTGTTCCTAGCAGTGAATGTCGCAGGGACATCTGCACAACAGATGTCGAAATGTCGTGCCCTAAGCAGAAGCGCCGTGCTTCCTCATCACCATCTAATTCTAGTTCTCCAGAGATGAAAGCTAAAAAGGGACCACCCAAACTTCATCCCCATGTTGATAACCTTAAAGAGGCGGTTTAGGCCTCTTCAATTGGTCAATAATTATGGCAGGTATCAAAGTGTTACAATGGAATTGCCGTTCGTCTTGTCTTCCCTTCCAGATCTAGACATACTTATTCACAAGCATAAGCCTGATATTGTACTTTTAGAAGAAACGTGGTTATCACCGTATAAATCACTTTCAATGAGAAACTTTCGAGTTTTCAGGTCAGATCGAAATGTTGGCAGGGGAGGTGGACTGGTAACCATGCTATCTAAAAATTTGTCATAACGCATCTATCTCTGAGAAAATTCTTCTCCCTGACTATGAGCTTTTAGCGATCAAAATTTCATTTCCGCATTGTGCTGATATTACAATTGCTAATGTCTATTTTCCTTTATGTGTACACAAGACAGACTGTTTAGACAGCTTGGTGACTGGCACGAACAGTGCAGTCATCGCAGGAGATTTTACTTCTTACCATAGTGACTGGGGGAGTCGCACTGATTCCTGCGGCCAGCTTCTCTGGTCGTGGCTGTCTGCAACTGCTGTACGCTGCTGTGATTCGAGAGAAATTACCTTTATGCGAGGGGTTGCTCGCTCATCCATTGACTTAACATTGTCAGCAGGTAGGCTAGATGTGACTGATTGGTGGACAGAGGATTCGGGTACATCTATTGATCACTTTCCTATAACTTTCACTATCCGGTTATCTCCTCTTAAATCTAGTTCTGTGACCCATAAATTTGTCAACCACAAAATTTATAAAAATCTGATGTCCGCCCCACTTGCTTCTATAGTTAATACAAGCCGGGATGACAGAGCTCAGCAGACGGTTTCATTTTTGCAAAATGCAATAGACCACTCAATATTCCCTGTGCCTGCAGCAGCCTCTAATAAACAGCCGTCTCCTTGGTGGACAGAAGAATGTGAGAAGGCCTATCGTCGCAGAAAAGCGGCCTGGAAGAGGCTGACCTGCAACCAGAGTCCGACTAATTGGTTAAATTACAAATTATTCTCTGCATCTTTCAAAAGAACAATTGCAAAACCCAAGGAGGAGTACAACCAAAATTTAAACACATATCTTTAAAATCCTCGTCATCGTAGAGCCCTGTATAGATTCATGGAACGTAACAAGAGTTCTGCCGTCCCTCTTCTCACATCTTATCAACAGAAAAGGCTCAGGAGAGCCTGGAGTGTATTGCTCAGGGATTGGCGTTACGCTTCCAGACGCAGAGAAACGTCCCTTTGTGCACAATTTCACCCTCTTCGGATATACCGAGGTTGACGCATCAGAGCTCCTCTCAGTCCTGGCAATGTTGCATCCTGCAGCTCCTGGACCAGATGGTGTAACTGTTGGTATGCTTAAAATTTTAGCCGAGGAGTTTACAAGCGCCCTCTTAGATATGGTCAATGCTTCTCTGGAAAATGCATGGATTCCAAGCATTTGGTAGACGGCGAAAATTTTTTTATTAATGAAAGATGTAGGAAAAGGTTACGTCTTAGATAATATTCGGCCAATTGCGCTGACTTCAAATTTAGTCAAATTATTAGAAAGAATAGTGCACAGTGGCCTCACAAAACATGTTCATGACATCAACGGTCTCAGCTCAGCTCAGATTCACTTTCGTTGTGGATGCCCTATATAATAATAATAATAATAATAATAATAGCTTTATTTCCATCAAAACGATGGAGGGGCCGTGGGTAAAAGCTGTTGAACAGCTTGACTAGAGCCCACGGTCCCCTCTACAAGGCAGTACAGGAGCATACATGAAACATACAGGAATACAAACATGCAAAAACGCAAAATTGATTCGATTAAATGTGTCACAAGGAAATCAATATTAGAATTTTTCAAAAAACATCACATATCACGTGGCGCAGTTCACGAACTGTAGTGCAACCTAAATCAATTCCACATTTATTCAGATCATTAAGAAGTTTAGGTAAAATGTACGATAGTGTACCCATAGAATAGTTAGCGCGGGGAGTGACCACCTTCCAGTATTCAGACTGACGTATAGTGTAGGATGTAGGCTTTATTTCTAGCTTGGCTAGGTTGCGAAAGAAATTTCGATTTTCTTTTAATTCGTACTTAAAGGCAACAATTAGTCTATAGCTAAACAATTTCCAGACAGGCATTATATCTGCTTTAATGAACAGAGCATGTGTATGAGAATGGTAGGGGACATCAAAAATAAGCCTAATTATCTTTTTTGTAGGACGTACACCTTTGTTAAGTTTGTTACTGTGGTAGATCCCCATACCAAAAAGCAGTAAGAGAGGTGAGAGTAAAAAAGAGAATTATATATCAGCTTTTTTACGCTGAAAGGTAATATAGACCTACATCTGGATAAAATACCAACGACACTTGACAATTTAGTGCAAACAGAATCTACATGAATATCCCACAGCATACTTTGCGAAAACGTGACCCCAAGAATTTTAATACTACTTACTATTTCTATTTTTCTGGTGCCATAGATAAGATCTACGTTCATATTTACCTGCTTTGATTTCGGTCTAAATAGCACAGCCTTAGTTTTGTTGGTGTTAACTTCTAACTGATTTGCTACAGACCATTCCAGAAGTTTTACAAGGGCGGAGTTTGCTATATAGCTGATTTGCTCACAGTCTGTAGCGGAAAAAAATATGCTGGCATCGTCGGCGTACAATATATATTTGTCTTCAGCGCATGTATTTACCAGATCATTTATGTAGATATTAAAAAGAAAAGGTCCAAGAATGCTGCCTTGAGGCACTCCTCTTGCAATCGGTTTTTGGTCGGAACAGTGCTCACCTATTTGAACATACTGCCGCCGATAGCCAAGGTAAGATTTTATAAGATTCCAGCAATGCCCACGCACTCCATACAATTCAAGTTTTTTGAGTAAAATGGAATGAACAATGCAGTCAAATGCTTTCGTGAAATCAATGTACAGGCCCAGTACAACCATCTTACTTGAAAACTGTGATAAAATAAACTCTTTTTGTTCTATCAAGGCTAGTTCCGTGGACCTATGCTTTCTAAATCCAAATTGAGCTGGGGTTAAAAGGTCATATTTCTGAAAAAAAATTGAAAGGCGCTCA
This sequence comes from Amblyomma americanum, assembly GCF_052857255.1. NCBI lineage: Eukaryota > Metazoa > Arthropoda > Arachnida > Ixodida > Ixodidae > Amblyomma > Amblyomma americanum. The sequence goes on along the minus strand of NC_135503.1, from coordinate 78,898,084 downwards.
TGAATATTCTTTTCTAAACCCTTTGAAAATATTGGCAACACTGAGATAGGGCGATAATTCTTGATGTCATTTCGATCACCTTTCTTGAACAATACTGTAACCTTAGCCACCTGCATTCTTTGTGGGAAAACGGCACTTGAAAAACAAAGATTAAATATATGGGTAAGAGTCGGTGCGATAAGATCCATAATATGTTTAAGCGGTCGAATTTGCATACCTTCAACGTCACAACTAGAGCTGTTTTGAAGAGACATAAAAACAGACCGAACTTGTTCTTCGCTAACGGCCTCAAGAAAGAAAGTAGATTGGTTACTAGGGGGCATGAATCTTGAAAATTCAGACACTGGAAAATAATCACCACACTGCACAAAATAGTTATTAAATAAGTTTGCCAGGGCGCAACCGGATATCTCGACTTCACCGATTTTAAGTTTATCTGTTTTTGGGGACGAGTTACTGCGATTTAAAACAGTGTTCAACTTTTTCCACAAAAGATCAGGCTTACGAGAGCAGGCGTCAAGTTCCGCAAGAAAATAGTTTTGTCTGCTTAAATTTATTTCTTTATTAAGCTGATTTCGGTATATCTTAAACTCCTTAAGTTTTTGGGGATTTTTAGTTTTTATAAACTGATGGTACATAGTATTCTTCTCATTGATCTTTTTAATGAGCTCTGGCGTGATCCAAGGCTTGCGTATTTTCCTACCAAGTTTCAGTTGCTTAAGCGAGCAGAATCCGGCTCTCGCTACGCAGAAGAGAAATTTCCGCTTTGGTCACTCTTGATGTAGCAAAGGCCTATGACAGTGTAGAGCATAGTATTTTTCTTAACAGACTTGCTCAGTTACATCCTCCAACCTACATTTATGCGTGGATATCTTAATTTCTGAAGGACAGATTCTTTTACTGCGCCGAGGGAACCCTATGTTCAAAAAAATATTATCAATCAAGAGGTGTGCCGCAAGGATCGGTGCTATCCCCTCTGCTTTTTAATATTTTGGTCAGTGGCATCCCCATTCGCCTTTATATAAAAGTTTTTATGTATGCAGATGACATAGCTTTTTTCGCCTCGGCCAGAGTTATCCACTCCCTTTACCACATTCTGCAGGGATATTTGGATGCTCTTGGGAGTATGGTTGCAGGGTATTAATTTATCCCTGAATGTAGACAAATGCGGAGTTTTGGTATTTCCTCCAGACAGGCCTTTGCACATTTCATTAGTCCATCGCTCTCTCCAGATTCCACAAGTGGAATCCGTAAAATATCTGGGTGTTACTTATCACCCAGCATTAGATTGGAGCCTTCATATAAAGAACAATGCGTTTCAAGGAGAATGCGCTCTAGGCCGACTGACATGAATCGCCAATAAAATGTTTGGGATGCGCCGCGACACGTTATTGTTACTATACAAAGCCTACGTAAGACCTATACTTGAATTTGGTTGCATTCTGTTCTCTGGGAGCGCAAGCTACAAGATTCAACCCTTAATCATACTGGAAAGGCGCGCTCTCCGCCTCTGCCTTAATCTCCCAAAATCAGTTTCAAACGCCGTGCTTTATCTGGAAGCCCGTATCCCTGATCTAACTTCCCGTTTTCAAATACTCACGGTGCGAACTTTCCTCATGTCGATGGACCCAGTGACTGATGTCAGTACTCCTATTTTTGTGTCTCAGCCGGCCTTATTCTTTTTTCATCATTGGACACGGTATCAAATGCCACAAATTATGTTAACGCAGAACCTTTTAACACCGATTGGTGTTGATCTCAGTTCTTTGCAGTGGATTGATGACACGCCGGCAGCAGTTGAATTCCATTTCGACCGCATCTTCCCATCTCATGCGAAACACATGCCCGCAAACATTTTAAACGGTATTCTCTCGGATCACATAAAGGAATACCCCCATCATACGGTGCTTGCTACCGATGCCTCCGTCAACTGCCAAAAAGCTGCAGTTGGCATCTTTTCGCAGGATTTGGCATGGAGCTATTCTGTCCGCATCAAAGATTATATTCCTATATTCTTTGCGGAATTTTTGGCTCTTGGAATGGCCCTTCACAAAATTCCTTGCCATGTGTCTCATGTTATTATTCTCGCTGATTGTTTGTCGGTGTTAGTCTCCCTTGACACGTCACAAGATTTTTTGCGCCGTATCCTGCGATATTTTGTCCCATGCACTTTGAAGGTGGTCCGTTTTGTCTGGGTCCCTGGCCATGCTGGTATTCATTCAAATGAGGTGGCTGATTACTTAGCAAGGTCGGCTCTTGACGGGTCAGTGACACATCCCGTCCCGAATTTCAGCCTGCTGGCGATTTCCAGGTTTCAGCGGTTCCTACATATATCAGCCAGGTTACGAGATCCCTTACTAAATACCACTGACTATCAGCACTTAGCATATAATTGGAACGTCCGTTCGTGTAAATCCAGGCTGTGTGAGTTGACAATTACTCGGTTGCGGTGCAGGATTCCAAGTTTGAATTTATATCTATGCAGGTGTGTGTTGACACCGACGAACCTATGTGACGCATGTGGGAAAGTTGAATCTTTAGACCATTTTCTCCTATACTGCCCAAGGTTCGCACTTCAGAGAAAGATTTACCTGGAGGTCCCTCTCTCCAGGTTAGGGCTCCCTTTATCTTTGCCAGTATTATTATCGTTTGGTGCGAACGCCAAGGGATTTGCATTGGGTTCTATTTGTGGGTTTCTCCACGATTACATAATTGCAACTGGTAGGTTGATGTGCTAATTCTTTTAAAGTTCTACGAGCTCTTCTCTTTTCACCACAAAGCTGTCTGTTATTTAACTGTCAATATTGTTCTGTTGTTTTTATTCATTGATTTTTTCAAAATTCACGATTGGTGCTACAATTTTGTCGTCACCTTCCATAGAAACTTGTTTGGTTATTCTACTACACTTGGCCAATCCCCCCACGTGGGTATGTGCCATGTACCTGGGGTGAAGAAGAAGAAGTAGAAGAAGAAGAACAAGAAGAAGAACAAGAACAAGAACAAGAAGAAGAAGAAGAATAAGAAGAAGAAGAAGAAGAAGAAGAAGAAGAAGAAGATGAAGAAGAAGAAGAAGAAGAAGAAGAAGAAGAAGAAGAAGAAGCCACCTTTAAACGCACAGTTTCTCGCGCGAAGGAAAATATGACTCAGAACACTTCGATTACCTTTCAAAGGCGGGCAACCGACGTGTACTATTCGGTTTTCTACGGTCTAGGAAACAGCTCATGTCCTCTCATAATTTTCAGTCATTAGTTACGTCACCTGTAGAAGCTATCCAAGCGGTTGAATTATTAGCCACAGGCCTGCAAAAGCGGTTCTCGTCTTTACTACCTTTGCGACCATTGTTGTTTGCACCAGTCGTGCCAAATGATAATGCCTCACAAGTAAATCTATCAGAGCTTTCACAAGTTGTCCAGAGATTGCCAGCTGCTGCTCCTGGTCCTGATGGTGTTACTACAAAGATGCTCGAGATGCTATTTGAAGAGTCTCCCAACACCTTATTGCACCTAATAAACTACTCTCTCAAATACGCTTGGATACCTTCTGAGTGGAAGCTGTCCAAGGTGATCCCTTTACTTAAAAATCAGGGTGGAGGCTATGAATTGGATAATATTAGGCCAATTTAATTAACATTAAACGTGGTAAAGTTGATAGAAAGGGTGTTACTAATTCAGGTGTCAGCCATTGTGCACCGCAAAACTATACTCAACCCGTGCCAACTCGGTTTCCGGCCACGGGGTTCGATATGGAATGTACATGCTGATCTTGAGAGCAGAATTCTCCTTGCTCGTCGTCAACGACTAGTCGCGGCTTTGGTTACGTTAGACGTCGCCAAACCTTACGACAGTGTAGAACACTCCATCCTGATACATAGGCTACAGTCTCTTCAATTTCCAGATTTTATAGTTGCATGGATATCTGCATTTATTTATAATAGGGAATTCTTTTGCGTCCATAATGGTGTTCATTCAGAGAGGTACAGACAAACGCGAGGTGTACCGCAAGGAGCTGTTCTTTCTCCTGTGCTCTTTAATATTCTGTTGAGCTCAATTCCTCTCCACCGCTATGTACGCACTTACATCTATTCGGACGACATTGCGTTTTTTGCTGCTGTGCCGGATATACATTCTCTGTATGGTCTGTTGCAGTCATATTTGAATACACTTGAGCACTGGTTGAGCGCATTACACCTGAAGGTAAATGTTGGCAAGTGTGCCACTCTTGTTTTCCCTCTATTCACTCCTGTAGTGATATCTCTCACTTGCGAGTTAAAAATAATACCGCAGGTTCAATCCCTAAAATACCTAGGGGTCATTTATGACAACAAACTCACCTGGCGATCTCAAATTGACCATGTAGCGGCGAAAGGGGCTCGTGCCGTGGGCATGTTACGGAGATATGTCATCACCGGTACGGCATGCGCAGAGATGCGCTATTAATGATCTACATAATGTATGCCAGGCCAATTTTAGAATTTGGATCAGTGTTGTTTTCAGGCTCGGCTACATATAAACTTCGCCCTCTCGTCCTTTTAGAGAGGGAAGCACTTCGCATGTGCCTCGGCCTTCCAAAATTTGTGGCTATCAATGTGCTGTACCTTGAAGCCCGCATTCCGTCTCTCTTATCACGACTTCAATTTTTAACTGTGCAAACTTACCTCAGGATCTATGAATCCCATTTCCACCGTTCCCAAAGCATTTTCTGTTCTCAGCCGACCTCCTTTTTTGGTGTCCCCCGGTCTCGTTTCAATTCCCCTCAGGTAGTGTTTGTGCAGATTACTTCAGCCTTTAGATGTAAACATTTATGATATCCTTACTGCGCTTCGGAATGGGCCCGCTATCCACATTGTTTTCGACGACATATTCCCAAAAAATGCAAAACTTTTGCCACCGAGTATTCTAAATGGTCTTCTAGAAGATCATCTCAGGACCCTACCTACAGATATAGCAATAGCCACTGATGCATCGCAATGCAATGAAAAAGCAGGTGTGGGAATATTTTGCTCGCATTTAGACTGGTCCTTTTCACTGCGCCTTCCAGATTTCACCCCTATTTTTCAAGCAGAGTTTCTAGCAGTTGTACTTGCTCTACGCAAGCTAGACCCCTCTATTACAGCAGTTGCAGTATTACTGATTCTTTATCTTTGTGTTCGTCCCTCGCTGCACATGTTGACGGTCCCATTTTAACAACTTTCTTATCCCTACTTCCTCCGCATTTGAGCCTTGTTCATTTAGTATGGGTTCCCGGTCACAGCAGTGTGACAGTAAATGAGATTGCTGATAATCTCGCAAAGGCTTCCCTCAGCGGCCCCGTGTTGCCAATCATCCCGGCTACAGCCTATATTACAGCAGCTAGATTTCGGCGACGTGCGTTTTTAAGCACGCAAGACACATCACTTTTAACATCGGCGGATTATGAGCACCTTAAATATTATTGGAACAGGAAAATTTGTTGCTTTCGGCAGCTTGAAGTTTCACTGACGAGGCTGAGGACGACGGTGGCCTGGCCCTGCACGAAGGGTCGGAGGTGTCGTGGCTGCTACCGTCGTGCTGAACAACACGGCCTCGACAACCGCCTTGTCTACTCTCGTGACTTTGCATCGTTGTTTGAATTTCCGTAGCTCTGTATTAGCGTAAATTCGTAATTGTATTCCAAGTGTTTGCATATTTGTATTTCTATTCAATTATGCATCAGACTGCGAAGCGCCTACTCCGTTGTTGTCTCCTCCGTAAAATAAAATAAAAATAGTTATTTACTTATCCCTGAGGCCTGTGAACATTGAGTATTATGGCATTTTTTCATTCGTATCCATTCACTTCTGTCACCGTGGTTTGGCAGATTTACAGTCCGGCTCTATGGTAGAAACCTTTGGGGACCCCTGATCTACATCACTGGGCGTCGGATCGCAAAAGCGGTTCACGGTACTCAGTGCGTCAATGCTGCTTAGGAAACATGATTCAACGGCACTAGTTTTCCGCACAAGACATCGGCAGTCCTTAATTCCAAGGGCGGCTGTGAGTAATGGCTTCTTTATGCCATCTGTGACCCCGTTTGTTGCAAGGTAATCACGCTTCCACTTTCGCAAGGTGAGCTGGCCCGATGTTTGTCTTCGCTGAATTGACTGGTGGTTCATGGTTTCTGGTAGTCGCTAGTACACCTGCCGCTGCTGTAGTCATGTGCTCGATGGTTCTTTTGATTCACCTGATAGCTCCTTGATGGAGCCATTTTCATGGAGCCATTCTCTACGTAATTAAATATTGCGGACCGGAGTCAAGGCTTAGGGACCTGTAAACGTCATGTTCTCAGCATAAACGCGGTTTTTGACGACGGACAAACGCCAGCGTAGCCAGGAAGAGGAACAGGATGGTTTGTAACTATGACCGAAAATTATATAAAGCTTTTTTTCAGTGCCCCTTTAAGAGTATTCGCTGCAAAAAGAATAGCAACAAAAAGAGGCTCCGCAATGGTGACCAATCATCCCGCCGATCATTCACCGGCCTCCATTCACCAGGATCCATTCGCTTCAGCCGCAATTGACGTTCGGCGCATTCCCCTTGACGGGGATACACATATAACACATAAGCGGCACAAAAACAAACATAAAGACACCACACGAACACATATCGAACCACCTTTTAGGCTGCTTGCCGTTCGAGACAGGTTACCTCCCAGAGGGACATTCCGGGATCTACGGAGCCTCCCCCTGGCTGCACCCCAAGAACAAATAGGTCGCCAGGTCGGGGTGTGCGTGCAAACATACGGTGGGTATCCGTCGGTGGGTTTCGAACCTGCCACCTCTCGCAGCCGAGGCGGACGACCAAACAACTAGGCCAATTCTGCGGTGATGGCACGTTCACGTTATGCAGTCATTTCACTGCAGTTTCGCGATATCATCTTGCATCCTTATCTTGTGATGAATTGCAGTGCAGAGTTCTTTGCCGGCCAGACTGAGAAAGCGTACACACCTCATTGTTCCCCGTGTAATAGTGAGGCTATTAACGCAGCATTTTGTGTAAATATTCTTTCCAAATCAAATATCTGGGCAGGTGCACTCACTGCATCTTTCGTCGTCGGTCGAGCTTAAGGCCCCGACATCCTCGATAACGACGAAGAAACAATATTTTTTCATGCCTGGTCATTGCAAAACTCAGCGAAAGAAAAACATAAATTAAAAGCTGAAAAAGAAAGTAAAAAACGAACTATAAAACATGGTCCTTGAACATGTCAAGACATAATCCACGCGAAGCGTAAAATTAAAAAACCTGTGGACGAAAGAAAATCGCGTCCATGTAGGATAACTGAATCAGAAATAACACTGCTAACAAGGTGATTAAAATGTAAACTAAGCATTGACAAAAATAATTTCCTTAAATTTTAATACACAGCTTCATTAAGAAGTCGCCTCAAAAACTCTGGCGCTGCTTAAGGGCTAAGCATCCTCATATACATTCCTTGACTGCTCAGGAAGACAACGAGAAAGCCAACTCTTTTAATAGACTATGAAAATCCACTTCCACCGTCAATAACTCTTCTTTTAGCTTTTATCTACCTAGCCACAACCAGAACAGTGTTTTAGGCACAAAAGAATATCACAAGCTTTTATGTTGAATATAGAGGAGAAGAAAAGCTGTGGTCCAGATTATATGCCGAACACATTTTTGAAGAGGTACGCATGACATTTACGCATATTCCTGCATTTAATTTTCTCAAAATTGATGCTGAGCGGAAGGTTTGAAAAAATAAGTCACATTCCTAAAACTGGCGGCCCCTCTTGCGTGTCCGGTCCTTTTCTCTAACATGCACGTATTGCAAAATACTCGAACACATAATTTTCAAACACTTGAAGAAATGTACGGAATCAAACAATCTGCTTCATCCAAGTCAGCATGGTTTTCGGAACGTTGCATCAACAGCCAGCCAACTCGTGGAAACCCTTCATGACTTACCTGAAAATATTAATAACCCAACTTAAGCCTGACATAATTTTATGGACTTTTCTAAAACATTCGACCGCATTTCCCACCTTAAATTGCTTCACAACCTTAACCGCCTACTTTGGGGCGGCCCACTCGTTCAAGGGATCGGCGATTTTCTCTCAACCCGCTCCCAGTACGTGGAATACAATGATCATGTATCTGATTGTGTTCCTGTTCTGTTCGCTGTTCCACAGGGCTCGGTTTGGGCCCCACATCCTGTTCCTGTCCTACATAGATATATACCAAACCAAGTCGACCTCACCGTTCGCCTCTTTGCAGACGACTGCATGCTTTACCATGCTGTAAGAAACCACGAAGACCAAACTAAACTCAACTATTCTCTAAACAAAGTAGTACAGCGGTGTAAGGATTGGCAAATGGTTATAAACTCGGAGAAAAGTGCTTGCACGTCCGTAACAAAGAAAAAATTGAAAAATCACTTCTGCAGTTACAGCACGATTTTAATGGCTCTATTCTTTAAAACGTCCCTGAGTGCAAATACTTAGGCGTGATCATTTCATCCGATCTCAGCGGGAAGGCGCACGTAGAACACGTAGCTAAAAAAGCCCTGAACAAAAAACTGTCCTATATCAAAGGCACCTTATCGCATTCCGCCCGAAAACAAGACATCTTGCTTATGTAAGCCTTATCAGACCGGCTGTCGAATATGCCAACCTCGTATGGTTCCCACATACCGAAAATCACTTTCACACGCTTGAAATAATGCAAAGGAAAGCTGTCCGTTCTTCCTGTAATCGCTACAAGCGCACGGATACACCAACCGAACTTCTTTCTTGCTCCGGCATACCATCCCTCGATATCCGAGCAAAGGTTCAGCGCCTAAAATTCTGATACTTAGTTTCACACAATGCGCTTAACCACAACCTTGCCACTTACATGCAGTACCAAAGCACCAGACCGACACGACACAAGCACGCCTTTACGCTGGGCGAATTCTTTTTGTAACAGCAACGCTTTTCGCTTGTCTTTCCTTACACGAGCTCTGCGGCAATGGAACTCTTTGAACACCCGCCACGCAGGCGTCTTTAAGGGTCAATAAATGATGATAATGATAATGATCATAACCCTGCTATTACTGCCCAGCCTACAGTGTAAAAATTCACAAATACCCTAGAAGAGACACTTGTAGTCGAAAGTGAAAATTTGCTTCACCTGAACATTTGTGAAGAACTAGTTTGACGATCAATGTATTATTCAATCTGCTGTTACTGCCCGTGTTTCATGTATATTTAGTTATTTTAAGCAATATGACTCTCATTGTACCTATTTTCTTATTGTCACTCCTGTAATAATCCCAACCGGGATTGACAGTATTCAGCAATAAATAAATAATGTAAGCCTAAGAAAACCCTGACAGCGTCTTTAAGGTTCCTGAAGGACTCAGGACAGGGTTCAAGGTTATAAAATTTCACTGTGTATCCTGTGTACCCTGCCAGTAATGGCCTACGGAAACGTGAAATAGTGGTATCTCCCTATCCTGTCGCCCATTTCTTTCCCTCCCTCCCTTCCCCTTCCCTATGCGTAGGCTAGCATACCGGACGTCACCTAGTTAAGCTCCCTGCCTTTCCCTTCGTCATTCTCTATCTCTCTATCTCCGCCACCACTGCTGCTGTCTTTCCGCACACACTAGGTTCCTTTCTATCCATGAAGTAAAACAGCACTCATTGTGGCTAAGAGATTCATAACCCGCCTCCCAAGAAATATTCCCGCGTTTGGATCTCATCAGAGGACCTTTTTTACTGTTTTTCTTTGTGTGACGCAGAAGGACAACGCACACATCGCTGTAATTCCTCCCCGGGGCCAGTAATTATAGCGAAATAAAATCTAGCCCAACCCGAGCGCTACAGACGAGACTGTCCACTTCGTCGACCTCGCGGCTCAGCGCGAAGGTGGCGCGGATAAGGCACCCGGCAATATATTTCTGTGTTCAAGTCAAGTTTGGGTCATGTTGGGACCTTCTGATCACCAGTTTTTTAATGATTTAATGCAGTGTTTAACGTGCCAAATTTTCCATTTAAAGCTGAAAGGAAAAATTTCCAGTCGTATTAAATGGCTCTTTCTATATTGTCTTGTGGGTGACCGTTACGCACTGACAACCCTCCTGAGAACCAGACTGTCAGTAGGCGCTGAATACAGTGAGGAAATGAAAGAACGAGCCAAATTCTTCTGTCTATGCCCACAGAGGTTTGTGTTATATGTTCTGGCTTAACTGCTGCAACGCGTGGTTGCGAAAAATGTCATTTGGCGCTCATAACCGCAGCGTAGGCATCTTCCAGGTGTTTTCAAACACAAGGCAAAGAAGGAAATTCTGAAAACAGGCTTGACATCAGAAAGATCACCCGGTGTTAGTAATTTCTGTTTTGCTTTCGGTGACTCTCGCAATGACCAGACGCGAGAACTATTCTTTGTGCTCATAGAGGACGTCAGGGCCTTACGCCCGGACGACGACGAAGCATGCAGTGAGTGCTCCTGCCCAGACATTTGATTTCGCAAGAATATTTCCACAGCAGGCTGAGTTAATAGCCTCACCGTCGCATGCGAAACAATCAGGAGTGAACACCTTCTCATTCTGTCCGGCAAATAGCACTGCACTCCCATTCGTCACAAGATAAGGAAGCAAGATGATAGCGCACAACTGCAGGTAAACGACTGCATAACGTGAACGTGCCATCACCGCAGAAGTGGCCCAGTCGTTTGGTCGTCCGCCTCGGCTGCGGGCGGTGGCAGTTTCGAAACCCACCGACGGATACCCACCGGATGGGTACAGGCACACCCTGACCTGGCGGCCGGTTTGTTCTTGGCGTGCAGTCCTGGGAGAGGCTCCGTAGATCCCGCAATGTCCTTCTGGGACGTAATCTGTTTCGAACAACTAGCAGCCTGTGAAGGTGGTCTGTGTGCTGTCTAAGTGTTCCATGTTTACTCACCTCGGTGAGGATGCTCCGACCGTAAATAACGGCCGAAGCGAATGGATCCCGGTGAATACTTGGACACCTGTGAATGTGTGGATCCCTTTAAATCCTTGAATGCCGATGAATGAGTGGCGGGATGATTGGTCACCATCACGGAGCCTCTTTTTGTTGCCTGTTTTTTTTTTGGCAGCGAAAGCTCTTGAAGGGGCACGAAAGAGAGCTCCATCTAATTTTCGTTCGTAGTTAAAATCCATCCTGTGCCTCTTCCTGGCTACGCTGGCATTTTTCCGGCGTCAGAGCCGCATTTATGATTACGTTTACATTTACGTAGAAAATGGCTCCTCGAACACTGCTTCGAAGTCAACGGCGTCTTATCCTAATCTCAGGGGTTCGATCGTAGAAAAAAATTGCGACAAACTTTATTTTTTTTGTTATGGTTAGTTGCGATTTGCATGATATAAATCTAGAAAAATCAAGTAAACGGTGCTTTCCCTCCTGACAACAGCCCGCTCTTTCTGAAGAACCAAAGCATGCTTATACACTAAAAAACTGTATCGCCTACATTAGGCCTCTAATATATTTTGACGACTAGACGATGAACAGAAAAGAAAATAGAGCCAAGAGTAGCTCTCCATGAACTACAAGGCCATATAATGCATATTTGAGTGTTGGAATGGCTAATTCCATGTCAAATATCGCAGAAGTTGCGCTCGACCATGTTTAATTTATTCGAAAAAATTCATGGACACTTATCCCAATATGCTTAATCAAAGCCTGAACTATTCTTGCGAAAAACATTTGTTCGTGAAGTGAGGGCAGTTTGAGTATCTATAAAAGACGAGAAAGCAGGCACCGCTCAATAATTAATAAATATTAAAATTTTTAAAAAACACCTCGCCATTCTTTAATCGACATTTGCACAGATTCTGGTTTCTATATAATTCGAAGCGTGCAGCTTTATACGGGAGAGATAATTTTTAAAAACCCAGAAATGTATGCAAATGTACCATATTTGTCGTTTTTTGTTTTAAATATCAACTTGCTCTCAGAACTTCGGAAATTGCCATTTTGTTTCACTAGATGTCTAGTACCTGTTACAAGTGTTACATTAGATGAAACTGCGAAAATGAAAGTAAAAAATACTAATGTTGCAAAAAATTTGTTAATTTCCCGCGTTAATTCACCCGTTAACACGACTTAATTTCACCCTGAGGTGTTTCAAGCAAAAAATGCAAACAATAGCGAGTTACGTAGAATAGTTTATTACCTTTCATTTCTGAATTTTTTTTATCCAGGTAATTTTTTGCTTAAAGTGAGAAAAGTCTTTTGAAGTCCAGCTCTCGTGCCAGAGGTTGCGTCGTCTCTTAACGCCTCTTCACCGCAGTCCACGACACTGCCGACGCTACGGCCACATGAATGTAGAATTCTTGTTCTTAAGTGATTTGGTTTAATAGTTTATGGAGGTTTAACGTCCAAAAGCGACTCAGGCTATGAGGGAAGCCGTAGTGAAGGGCTCCGGAAATTTCGACCACCTGGGGTTCTTTAACGTGCACTGACATCGCACAGTACACGGTCCTCTAGAATTTCGCCTCCATCGAAATTCTACCGCCGTGGCCGAGATCGAACCCGCGTCTTTCGGGTCGGCAGCCGAGCTCTATAACCACTGAGCCACCGCGGCGGCTCTTCTTTAGTGAGGTTTGCAGTGCAGGCAAGCATGACAACGTTGATCAGTCGGACAGGTATTCGTGTCAAAAGATTTTCTTAACGCCGCCGTGGCGGATAATGCTCAAGTGAGCTTGTTGTTGGGGTGGTTCTGTCGCATTCAGTCATTTTTATCACCGTCATTACAGACGTAAGCACCAGCATCAGAGCTTTGAGACGCCGATCTGGAAATGCCCAGAACAATCCAGTGTTGAAACAATCCGCGACGTAGCAACACCGCGTCGTGGTACCTGACCCTTGTGGCCGTCAGGCTCTCATGCCTGGTTGTTTCCGATGTGATGTCCTGACTGTATTTGATTTAATCAGTGCAATTTCTGTATTAATACTTCAGCGACAACTGTAGACGAGCCGTTATGCTGGCGAAGCGTCTTCATGTGAGCGACGCACTAACGCGCGAGCGGGACGCGTTCCCCGCCAGCGCGTCTCGCATTCCTCGCCGCAACTGTGTGCAGTCCGCACAGACAGCTGCGCTCCGAGGCGCGCGCCCTTCGGGATGTTTTTCGGATATTATTAAAGGTCTTTTGATACGCCTGCCATGCCAGCTGGTCATCACTCCTCGTGGTCCATGCGAGACAGCACGCTGAATGCCCTCGTTTTTCTTCTCTCGGCTGCCCCGCTCCAAAGGGGGCCTGTTCAAACTTCGAAAGCGAAAATGATCTCGTTTGTTTCATACCATCCACCAAATGTCACGTGATATCTTCTGTACCTGCAGCCCTAAAAATGCATGACAGCGAACGACAGCAAACTAAAGTTCTTATTTGGCCATAAGTGTCGTGCCATGCCAGGTGCCGAGTTATGCGGTGAAGAGGCGTTAAGAGACGACGCAACTCGCGGGGCAGGAGCTCAAATTCAAAAATTGTTTTATCAATTTAAACAAAACTTACCTCGATTACAAAATTCAGATATCAAAGGCAATAAACTGTTCTACGTAACCCGCTGTTTGTAATTTTACTTGTATCAACTCATGCTGAAATTAACGGGTGTTCTTGGGGAAACTTCACATTTTGTAACATTTGTATTGATGGAGGCGAAACGCAAAGGTGCCCGTGTGCTGCGTGATGTCAGTGAACGTTAAAGTTCCCCAGGTGGTCGAAATTATTCCGGGGCCCTCCACAAATGCACCTCTTTCTCTTTTTCTTCTTCGGGTTTGGCTGCGACCCGTTTGCAGCCGCCTCCACGTGGTAGCCTGTTCGCATTTGGAAAATCCGTATTCTCAGCTGTGCGGCGAGCCTGCACCTTAGACCGTGCACATAATCAAGGACTGCACAGAGGATCCGCCTCCGGCAGATCTATTCACATCTGCCACGCTTGAAAAATGGGAAACTGTTCTCGCCAGCCAGGACGTTCAGTCCCGGGTCACTCAAGAGCGCAGAAGGCGCCGGCAGACTTAAACTGCCGGCCACCTGGAGTGGCTTTAGTACCCCAAGAAAGTCACCATCTTCCTGACAATAATGTTTTCTCTCTCTCCCGCTTTCTTGTTTCGTTCCTACCTTCCTTCCTTCCCTTACTGCGCTGTTCGGGTGTCCACGAAATATGTCAGACAATTACTGCGCCATTTCCTTTCCTCAAACACAAATTTTCAATTTTGTTTTCATAATTAGTATTTTTTACTTCGATGTACGCAGTTTCATCACCTCTAACATATCTTATAGGCACTAGACATATCGAAAAACAAAACGGCTATTTCCGAATTTCGGAGAGCAAGTTGATATTTAAAACAAAAGTGGACAAAAATCGTATTTTTCACACTTTGCCATTTATTTATATTTATGCCGTATAAAGCTGCATGCACCGAATTATATCGAAAGCGAGAATTTGTGGAAATGTCAATGAACAGAATTGTGAAGTTTTATCTTAAAATGTGATTCTTTATTTATTGCTGAGCAGTGCCTGGTTTCTCACATTTTGCTAAACATTCAGATTGTCCTCACCCCACGAAAAAAAAATTTCAGGCAAAAACATTTCAGTTTCTGATTACACACTTTAGGATAAGTTTTCATGATTGTTTTTTAACAAATCGGAGATTGTCGAGCTCAACGGTCTGGAACGTTTGGCATGAAATGACCCTATAAAAATACAGCAAATAATTCTCAACTTTCACATCAAACAAACTAAAAAACAAGAACTTCAAAACAGGTTCGCGTGGGAAACAAGCAATAGGAGATCGCATTTCGCAAACAAGTAAATACATCATACTGGCACTTTCATTTTGCTGTTATAAAAAATGCAAGACTTCTTAGACACGCTTTTTTAAATCAGTGCATCATAAAGAACCCCAGGTGGTCGAATTTTAGGAGCCCTTCTCTACGGTTTCCCTCAATCATGAGTCGCTTTGGGGCGTTAAACCCCCATAAACTATAAACGATTCGCCATATAAATTAGCGCTTGGTCGTAGACACGCGGTAGCAGTGCGCCTAATCAGATGAAAGGCCCTCAAATTTGTTGAACGCCGCGCGCCCGGGCATTAGCCCTACACGATCGACGAAGAGCAAAGCTGTGGCCTGGTTGTGGTTTGTGGCGTTAACGTCGCAAGGCTGCGCGTACAGTGTTAGTCCGAAACCCTCCAACACGGCTCGTCCAAAGAGATATCTTAACGTCATGATGTGGTAAATACGCTCAGACAAAACAGGCTTGACAAGCGCAGCAAAGGTAGGAAAGGCATCGATTTAGTTTATTGGCCGTATTAGCCGTGCAGCCATGGTAAAACTTAAAGCGCATTAAAGCGAACCGATATCGAGAAATTCGTTTTCGTATTACGGCCGGAACGAACCGCCGCAGGATTCAATTCCGAGAACTTTTCGCCAGCAGTCTAGAGCCAAAGCCACTGAAAGACGCCGGGAATGCAAAAAAAAATCACAGGGACCCGAAGTTTCAGTATGGCTTGGCAACGCGACAGCATCAGCAGCTGGCGATGCCTTCACCGAAGTGACGTCACTTGCGGTCTCATGACGTCACTTCCTTCAAAAGAATGGGAACGCTCCGGTCTGATGGTGTCACTTCGGTTCTGCTTGCGGTAATGCTCCGGCCTGATGACTTCAATGGGCAACGTATGAACCCTACGACGAATTTTGTCCCCACGGTGATTCTAATGGTTTCACATTTAAAAGTAACACGTAGAAGAGACTAGCACACACGGCTGAAGCAAGGAGAAGGAGCTGAACAAGTGCAGTTTTGGTCGAAAGAAAGCAGGCTTCTTCGCTGCTTCTCATTCATATATTGGAGCACTTATACCACTCCTAAAATTTGAAATAACAAGACCCTTTCCTCAACGCACGCTCCAAGAAGAGACAAATCTGGCGAGGCAACCGACAGATGGCGCTCACGTGTGCCAGCTCGTGACGCCGTCGGAGAAGGACTCTTTTTTCGGAGCTCCAGCTACTTCGTCCGAAGTTAAGTGCTTTTTGATACTTGCTTTTGTACATGCTGTAGGGCGGTAGTATTAAACCGTGTTAGAGGAAGGAAGGCAAGCGGAGGTGTGTGTGCCGTAGGTCTATGTGTAAGAATTTTGGCGGGCTATTACGTTAAGCAGTCAGCCGAACGATGGGTCGGCAAGCTAGGAAAGCCAAGGTGGACGGGGAGCTGGTGCAGTGTCAGGAGAGCGAGCGTTGGTGTTATTTAGAGGGGACCGAATTCGGGAGCTTAGCCGAGGCAGAGGGGGCTAGCTTCGCGTGCAGGCTATGTAAGCGTTTTGAGGAGGCCGTTCGGTCGTTGGAAGGGAAATGGGAAGATAGCTTCAAGGAACTCAGACAGGACCTGATGGTGGGACGAGAGGATCGGATTAAGCTAGAAACTCAAGTCGACGAGTCGCTTCAGAGGGGGGGGGGGGGGCTAAGGCCAACCTGTTGGAGCGAATTGTGGGCGATCTGAAATAACAGCGGGAGAAGCGGGCCCAGCTAGATGAGCAGGTAGAAGCGCTCAAGTCGCGGCCGGCAGTTCACCCCGGTTCAGGGCAGTGTCAGGTCGTGGACGAGGACAGCGTGGTAAATCTAAACGAGGCTCGTCGATACTACAGCGCTGTAGCGTAGCAGGCTTCGAGTGGGGAAAACAGAATGGTAAAAACGGGCACGGTGGCGCGCGACAGTAGCGTACGGCGACGGGAGAGACAGCTAGCGCGATCCGGAGGGCAACAGTCGCAGTCAGGAAGCGAACGGTTAGAGCGCAGAAGGGTTCTGGTAGTCGGTGACTTAAACGTAGCGAGGGTTGAGGGAAGTGATTTGACGACAGTGAAGGCGGACAGACAGGTGAAGTTAGAGGCACACTCAGGGAAGTGAATGGTTATAAACAATGGCCAAAGTCCAGGAGGTGGTTGGGCACAACATGGATAACGAACACTTTGTCGTTATCAATGCTGGTCTCAACGATGTGCTTAAAGGGACACTGAGGAGAAATCGAAGTTGGCATAGAATACCAGCCCCTGATCACAAAAACGCCAATCTTACTGAAGCAAAGCTATAGTAAGGTAGAGAATAGCAAGAACCAAAATACAGGTATCGCCGCCACAGGCCATTCTCGCAAATACAAGAGTGGTGACGTGATAGGACAAGAGACGCCACCTTGGAGGAATTTTCCTTCCTACGTGGAGGTCGCGAATCTCTGAGGCTGACAAAGGAAGGTTGCGAGGTTCAATATTGAAGTAAGTTTCGTTTTAAAACCGACAGTGCACTTTTATCACACAAGGAAGACAGACAAAAGACAACCTGAGTGTTGGAAGCAAGGAAAACCGATGCTTGGTGGCGCCGCAGGCGGCCAGAAGAGTCTCGATTTGTTATGGCGCTTCGCGTCTATGAGCTTTGCGTGCCCCATGGATTTGTTTTTGACGCGCCTCGATTTACAAGAGCCGAACAGCAGAAGTACTCCAAATGCCGCTTCAAGTGCTAGTTAACCTTTGAAAGAGACTGTTAAGGCTGGTCTGATGATCGCCACGGCCGATGAAATACTATGATGGCACAATGGTCGGTGATCGTAAAGGGCAGTTCGCAGTATAAAGAGCACTTGTGTCTTCGCACGCTCGCCCGGCGAAACATTCCCGGCTGTCCCAGTCAACTTCAAACTACTTAACGGAAATCGTTTATTAGGGCCGGGAGACAAGGTACAAGCCAGTTAAGAAAAATTGCTGATGGCCTAGCTCTGTTGGGCCAGATATACGTAGAGAAAGCGCGGAGACTTCTGCATCGGACGAGTGCATTCACTAGATGCGCCTTTATTGATGGTTAACCTTGAGCCGTCGTGGCGTAGTGGTAGCGTCTCCGCCCCAAAGGCCCTGGTTCGATTCCGAGCCTCAACACAGGGTTTTTTTTATATTCAGTGAGTGGGCGGGGAGTTTCAGTGGCTCCCATAGATGCCGCCACCGAATACTTTGGTTAGCGGTTGAGCGCAGGCCCTGTTAAGGCGCGTTTATACGCTGGCGTAACGCGGGCGGGCGCGCTGCACGGCGACGTCACGTCGGCCGAAGCGAGACCCTCTATATTCCAACTGCGCTTGACCGCCGACGCATTCAGCGGCTTTTGCGCACACTTACCGCACTGCCGGAGTGCTTCGAGCATGTCTTTACTTCGCGCCGAGTGCGGCAGCCGCCGCCGGCCCGGCCAGACCGATTCGGTTCTGCGGCGAGTTGCGCGTTGTGACGTAATTCAATAGCTTCGGCAGTCGGGCGGAGCTGTTCTTTTCGAGATCTCGGCTAATTTGATCCATTCACAGTACACATCTGAAGGTACATGCAAGTGGGCGAGAGAGACCGATCCAGTGGACCCGTTGGATCCAGCGGAAGTCGTTGAAGCGTCGTACGTCGGCTTTAGTTTCAAGCTGCCAACTTTAAACACGAGCGCCCTTGAGTACCAATCCGTTTTTTGTTGCCAATATATAAATAAATAACATGGTCCTTGCAACCGTGGGAGACCTCCACGCCGCCTGCTGCACCGTGCAACGGCGCCGTTCAAGGAATCACAATCCGTTCGCCCCAAAGCCCCGGCCAGCCTCCGATGGGCGCAACGCGCCGACCTTGTCCTTGTCCCTCGCGACTCCCCGCACTGGGGTTGTGATATCTGATTAGCAACGGCAGCTCACTGAGGAATGGGGAAACGACGCGCCGGCGCCTAACCTAACCGTGCTCCCCTCAAAAGCATCGCACGCTCTATGGGGCTGAGGTCGCTGAAATGCAGGCCGGAGTTTTTGCGAGAACTTCGTCGTCGGGTCCGGGAACAGTATCCATCGTAACGCTGGCAAGACGCCGGTGCAAACGTAAACGAAGCGACGGTAGTGACCCCCGATAGATGCCTTCAACGTGCGGCGGCGGTAGCTTTCATTTCGGCAGCTGCTAGACCGCACCGCTAGTGGGCGGAAATCACGGCGTCTGCGTTTACGTCACGTTTCACGTCACTACGTACTGTGACGCCATAAGAGTTCTCCGTGGCGTCATAACAGTTCTCGCGTTTGAATCGGAGCGGCGGGAAAAACTTATTCAACTTGGAATCCAAATTTCTTTGAAATAAATGTATCTTTCGCACGCGGACAAGCGGCAACAAAGCCATGAAATGCCAAACTATCAGATTTTCTAACCAAATAAAAATAAAAGAGTTCTCATTTTCTCTTCTAGGGGCGAGCCAGAACCTCGAGAAACAGTTACACGTGGGGATGCGTAGGCCTAGAGAGGCCTCTAAGAGTTTGCGTGTGACCCTATGCACAATCCCACAGGTCCAGAGGCAGTCAAGCGGAAAGGAAAGGAGGGTCGTTGAGGCTAACTGTGTAATTAGGTTAATGAGTCGAAGACTAGGATACGGGGTAATGAAAGTTAACAGGGACGTGTACGAGGTCAGCTCCCACTCTTTTGCGCAGGATGGCATTCACTACGATGGTGCCACTTTCAAGAGGGTAGGGAGTAGGCTAGATCACCAGGCAACATCACCAGAGCAATGTGGGAACCAGTATAGACAAGGAATTACCAAGGTCAAAGAAATTATGAAACCATAGGGAAAGAAATAGACACAAAAGCCAGGGCCAAATTAATTCAGATACAGGTTACATTAACATGCAAGGTGGCAGGAATAAGCTGAAATGGGAGGAATTAGAAAACAGTTGAGGAAGCGGGAATTAATTGCATATTGTTTAGTGGAAACACATCTTAGATACATGGAGGAACCACCCTGTAACCCAGACTACGCATGGGAATATTGCAATAGAACAGAGGGCAGCAGAAAGGGGGATGGAATTGGGGCATTCATTCATAAAAGTATTAATTTTCAAAGGATTAAACTTGAATACAGTGAACATTTATGTAAAAAATAAAAAGCGGCAGGGGAGGAAACACTCCTTGAATTTTTATACCTGTGGAAAGAACCTAATGCCAAAGTGGAAAGCAGGAAAATGGTAGAATGTATTGCAAGAGACAATGGTGAGCTAGGAGGACAAGGCGAGATAATTATATTAGGCGACCTGAATGCACACACAGAAAAACTGGATGGGTACACAGATTCGACAGGAAGCATGCTGCCGGATATATGTGACAGGCATGATTTATTTATATGCAACAGTACCGAGAAGTGTGAAGCGCTCACAACAAGGGAGGCAGGTAGTCTGCACACGACGGTAGAGTATGCACTTATGTCACATAGTATGTATAATAGATTATGGGTAATGAGTGTAGGAGACCATGGCTCCAGAAGTCTAGGTAGTGACCACAAACGTATCAAGTTGAGTTTCAGAAGAGAAACCAATGTAGGACTGAAGCTAGATGAACAATCAGAGGGGAGATTTACTCAGAAAAGCAATTGGAAGCAGCAGCCAAACTGAGAAAATATTTTTTGAGGATAATGAAACAGAATGAACTTATACCAAATTAACTCGATTGAGCTAAAGCTATCTAAGGTGCGAGCCAAGCCAAAAGGGAAAAGACACAAACCCAATAGTTGATGGAATGAGGAGGTCAAGGGGGCGATAGAGAAACGTCAGGAAGCGTCCAGGGAACACAGATATTGCAAAAAAAGAGGGAACGAGAAGCTGAAGTAGACAGAAAATGGGATACTTTCATAAAGTGTAGAATTGAAGCATCCTATTTGATTAATGATAAAATGGGAAGAAATGGTGACCAATGGATTTCAACAGTAAATGAAAAGGAGTAAGTGAAAAAGTAAATGAAAAGAGCCGCCGCGGTGGCTGAGTGGTTATGGCGCTCGGCTGCTGGCCCGAAAGACGCGGGTTCGATCCCGGCCGTGGCGGTCGAATTTCGATGGAGGCGAAATTCTAGACGACCGTGTACTGTGCGATGTCAGTGCACGTTAAAGAACCCCAGGTGGTCGAAATTTCCGGAGCCCTTCAATACGGCGTCTCTCATAGCCTGAGTCGCTTTGGGACGTTAAGCCCTCATAAACCATAAACCAAAAATTCCGGAAACATCTAAATACAATGAGTAATAAGACTAGGTAAGAGCTAAGGTTTATTGTTAAAGATCACTGTATTTGACTTGAAGGAGATAAAGCAATGAATCACATAGGAACAAAGATCACAGAAAAATTGAAAGAAAGAAATTTTGCACATTTTTCGAAGGAAGATAGACCGGTTACTACAATTGGTTCACTTGGGCAAAGAGAGTGGGAAAGGGCAGAGAAGAAGGTTTCTAGTGGCACGTCGATAGGACCAAATGGTATTCCGTTTATGTTGATAAAGAAGCTAGGACCAAAATCCAAGAAAACATTAATAGAGGTAGTGAACAAAAAGATAATGGATGACAAAGCAAACGATGAATGGCCATTAAGTTGAATGAGCATGATATATAAGGGAAAGAGGGACAAAGCTAAGATTAGCACTACCGTCCCATAACAGCCACATCTGTGGTTTACAAGGCGGTGATGCAGATTATAAAGGACAGACTGCAGGCTTGGTAGGAGAACGAGGGAATGCTGGGGGAGCTACAAAATGCGTTCATGAAACAAAGTACATTGGAGGACAATCTATTTTCATTGATGCAGTGTATAGAGATTGCTGAAAACGAATACAGGCCAATATGGCTAGCATTCCTGGATATCAGGGGAGCCTACGACAACGTTATTCAAGAAAATTTGTGGGACATACTGGGCACAATGGATGTGCAAAATGGAATAAGTAATCTTTTAAAAGATATATGTAAAGGTAACAGAGTGCTTATAAAATGGCAAAAATCTATCAGGGTCTACAGAGAAAAAGCGGGGGCTTAGGAAGGATGTCCTCTGTCTCCTTTGTTGTTCATGTAGTACCTGCAAGGTTTAGAGACCAAACTAGAGAAGAGCGAAGTAGGCTTCAACCTTTCTTTTTACAATCAAGGAATATGAATTAAAGAGTCATTGCTTGGACTAATGTCCGCGGATGATATAGTGCTAATGTCTGACAACAAGGAAGATTTGCGGAAGTTGATCAGCATTTGTGGTTCAGAGGGAAATTTCAAGTTTCCCAAGTCTCAAGTTCAGTAAGAAAAAATCTGCAGTCATGACATGCGAGCATGGAATACAGGAGTTCACGCTAGAAGTAGTGGACGAGTACAAGTATCTTCGGGTGCGGATAAATAACAGTGCTGAGTATCTGACAGAGCATGAAAAATATGTAATGAATAAAGCTAGTAGGAATGCAGCTGTCATGAAAAATAGGGCACTGTGGAATTACAATAGGTATGAGGTGGTAAGAGGGATCTGGAAAGGGGTGATGGTCCCTAGCCTGACTTTCGTTAATGCGGTCCTGTGCATGAGACCAGATGTTCAAGCAAGGTTAGAAATTAAACAACGGGGAGTAGAAAGGTTAGCTTTGGGAGCACATGGCAATACACGAAATCAGGGGGTACAGGGTGACATGGGTTTGGCATCTTTCGAGAGCAGAAAAGCTAGTAAGTAAGATAGCATTTGAGGAGCGATTCAGAAAAATGGGGGTACGCAGTGGGCTAGGAAAGTTTTCAGATACCGGTACATAAGGAATGTTGACACGAAATGGAGAAAGCTAACTAGTTAATGGACAAGCAAATATCTGCACAGCAGTCGGAGGCATCAGCAATTATCGGTAAAGAAAAAGGATAAAGAAAAAGAGATAGCTCTGTGGAAAACACGTATGCTGATGAAATCGGCACTGGGAACATACAGGATCTTTAAGCAGGTAATTGGCAAAGAAAATATCTATGGTAATTGTAAGGGGAGCTCTGTGTTGTTTGATGCCCGGTCGGGAGTTTTACGGACTAAGACATATAGAGTCAGGTAGCACGAGATAGACACGTTGTGCGGTGCTTGTGGAGAGGAGGAGGAAAGGGCTGAACACTTGATACTTTTCTGTAAAGGGTTCCACCCTGCATTGGAAAGCAGCGCGGCTGATTTATTTCAAGCATTGGTGTTTAAGGACCGTGAAGGAAAAGTATATTTTAGGCGGGTAGAAGTAACCAACCTTAGGTCATATACTTGGTGGGTAAATTCACGACGAGGGTTCAGCCTTATCCATCCATCCACAGAAACAAATGAACATCTTATACTTGAATGTGCTGGTATCCATACAAGTGTCGATACTGGTACAGTCACTATCCCTAAGGCCCTAGGGATTGGACAGCCATAATTATACGTGTGAATCTCCGTAAGAAGTTAGTGCAAAGCGATTGAAAGATTGACGGTTAAAATTAAGAGAGGTGACATAATGTTAGAACTGTAGAATGAGGAGAGAGAGAGAAAAAACAGAAGGAAGGAAAGGCAGGGAGACTAACCAGGCGATGCCCAGTAGGCTACCATACACGAGACGAGGGGAACGTAGGGGAAAAAAGGAAAGAAATAGCTCCGACGAAATGAGTTTTTCACGTATCCATGGACCACTATGACAAGGGGACAGAGGGCGCACACTTAAAGCTTAAAGTTTATAGCACAAAACTCAACCCCGAGTCCTTCAAGAACTTCAGGAACGCCTTCACCGCTCTCCATTGCGATTAAGGTTTTGTCCAAGGCCCCAAAATCTTGGTTTCTGAGAGAGGACGAGAGTCCAAGTGGTGGAATGTAGAAGCCAGGAAGGCACGTTCTCACTCAAAACTAGAGCAGTCACAGAGTAGGTGCCCGATCGTTTCATTGCAGCCGCACTGCTCACACGCTAGAGAGTCTGCCATTTCCATGAGATGGGAATATATGTTTGTAAACGCCCCTTCCAGCCACAGGTGGCAAAACAGCGGAGTATTACAACTGACGAGGCTGAAGGGTATCTTAAGTTGAAATAATGGGTGAGAATGCTACGAGTGGGGTTTCCAGCCTCCAGGGGTAGACCACGACTGTAGAGTCACGTTTGGGGCGAACAGTTGAAGGCGCCTTGCTGCGTCAGCTGTTGTTAGAGGTATGCGGACAATGTTGGTTGTATCGTAAGCCGATTGAGCAGCATCGTCAGCTAAGGCCTTGCCAACAATGCCACTATGGCCTGGTAGACACTGGAAGGTGTTTTCGTGACCATCCCTTATTGCCTGTTGGTTCAAACCTCGTACCTCCGCTACAAGTTTTTAATGGTCGCAATGGCTCAAGGCAGATAGAAGACATTGTAGGGCAGCTTTAGAATTACATAAAAAAGCCCGTTCTCGAAGTGATTGTTGAGAGATGTACATTACCGCCGCACGAAGAGCTGCCAATTCAGCTCGAGTAGAGGTAGTCCTATACGAAATTAGTTGGTTAATTTTGGTCTGCCTCGCCGGAACGACCACGGCGCTAACAGGAGTAGTAGAGGTAGCCGAACCATCCGTTTAGACCTGAGTACGGTCCCAAAATTCAAAATGTATCATTGACAGTGTCAGTTGCTTAAGGGCTAGCGATGATCAATTTTATTTCTTCGCTATCCCCCGGAACAGCAAGGCGCTCACATAGGAGCCGCAGAAACCACAGTGGGGAGAAGGTCGTGCTGCCGTGGGGCACTGTTCTGGGATGGACCACTGTTGCATAGCTATTGCCTTTGCAAATGCAGAATGTGGTCTCTGAATAGACACAGGCGCAACGTGATGCTGTGAAATCCTTGAAGTATGACGTATGTGCTTCCGCAAGGAGTCAAGGGCAATATACGTAAATATCGGCTGGTCTATGGCAAGTGCAATGCTTCCCAGTGTTGATGAGCTCCGAGGGAGACCTATACTTGTGCGAAGGGCCTGACCCTGAACTGTCTGGAGGGCACGCAAATTATTCTTGCACGTGTTTGAAAGTACAGGTGTAGTGTACCACAAGAATTCCAGAAATTATCCTCTGTACAACTCCAGCATTCACTGGACTGACGAACCTCATGATTTGCCGCATAGAAATCGCAGTAAGTGAGCGATAAATGTTAGATTTTTTTTGGTAGCGTGCAATGCGGGCACCATGGTAGATTGCAGTCTATCCGAATTCCTAATAAACGACGCGATTTGCAGTAAGAATTAATGTGACCGCTGATGCATACCGGATATTGAGTCATACATTTGCGTGTAAATGCCATTAGCGCGCAATTTTCCGGTGAAACACTAAGAACTTGAGTGAAGTTTCCTGAACTTTCCGTGGCGCCAGTCCTTCTTGCGTTCGTGAGCAATGCCGCACCAGGGGAGTCACTCAGCCTCAGAGGGACGCAAGGGTCAGCGCGTTACCAAAAAAGGGAACCGTCCCGTCCCCGTCTTCCTATCGTGCAGCGGATGTCTGTGTTCTTCGTGCCGTCAAGAGCACAAACCGTCTTGAAGAAGCTTAGGCAGGAGACCATGAAGTGCTTATTTCCTTGACGACTGTGTCTTTTTCTGTGGAGAACCGAACGTCTTGAATGATCGTTTTCTCGGCATACGCTTGTCTTGCATGCTCGTGTGCGAAAGAGAAAGCATATGTCAAGGTTAGGAATGCAGTAATTTCTATGCGGTCGAGGATGGTAGTGGTGCGTGTGCAGTTTTTGTGTTTCCTAGCGACCTCTCCTTTCCCAATTGTATGGTTGGTCGAGGGAGTCGCTTAGGTTTTGTCTTCCTTTCTCCGACCATTGATTAGTCGATATTCTTTCCCCAATCTGTGATTAGTTGGCGGAAACTGTATTTTCCTTTCCCTAACGATTTATTGTTGAGTAGGGTCGCTTGTAATTTTAATGGTTGCTGTCCCCATTAAGGGTGGAGACAGAGGGGTTAAACGTAAGCGGTCCTGGTTGAACCGGGGTTGAATTCGTCTGATCAATGGTTTAGTCATGTTGTTAATAGTTTTCTCCTAAGTATAGGAAACACGAGCGCGTTTCCTGACAAAACAGCGTTTGTGCTTCACGGGACTGCTGTGCATGTTCACGATCCCGAAGAGGCTTTCATGGAAAAGCTCACCTGCATCGGGCGAGAAGGGTTTCTCCATGAAGAAAGGGCATTCCTTAGTGTAGACCACGTGGTCCGATTTCCTGCGAGCAGACACACAGCGCACGGGGTCAGAGAGAGGAGTGTGATAGGGAGAGGGCGTGCGTGCCCAGTGTGTATCTCTACGGGCGCGATCTTGCTCCACATGGGGATGCACTCTCCGGACTTCCGCTTGTGGAGCAGCGTGCCCTCCCACTCCTTGCCCTTCTTGAGCTGCATGTTGATGTTGCTGGCGACGTTCGTCTTGAGCGAGTCCATGCGGTGGAGCTCCTGGGCGTCCACGCCCAGCATCTCCTCCACGGAGTAGCCCACCAGCTTCTCGGCGGCGCCATTCATGAACTGCGCACCGGCACACACGCACACCCATGACTTAAACTACGAGAAAATATGCTTAAGTTTTTTGGCTTTGCCCTTTTCTGCATTAATCAGGAGATATTATCTAGTATTCACGGCTAACAGCTCTCATTGCTCCAGCGCGCAAGTAACGTACGGTTGCGCAATATTTATCATCATCTTGTATTTTAATTTCGTAGTGCGTCGAGTACACCCATCAGAGGGCGCACCGGAAACTTCAAAAGCATAAAAAAATGTTTTTATGGAGGCAAAACGCTAAGGCGCCCGTGGGCTGTGCGATGTCAGTGCATGTTAAAGATTCCCTGGTGGTCGAAATTATCCTGTAGCCAACCACTACGGCACCTCTCTCTTCCCTTCTTCTCTTACTCCCTCCTTTATCCCTTCCCTTGCGGCACGGTTCAGGTGTCCGCCGATATGTGAGACAGATACTGCGCCATTTCCTTCCCACCCACCCCCCCCCCAAAAAAATAACAATTATTATAATATTTTCTCCTAGCTCATTTCTTTATTTATTTTGTAAATAATTAGTTAACCTTCTTCTTTCCCCGAGTAGCGTGAATATTTGAGAGTTAGAGCCGCCAAGTCATCAAGAAACTCGAGTTCATCATTTACAACGTGTTTTATCTCATCGCCACCTGAAATGGAATTTAACTCATTGCTTCTGGATCTGGGAAGAAGTTATCGCTGCTGCCCGCTGAAGTCCTGCACGCACCTGGGGACGCGTCACACAGGAGGCCCAAATTCAGATGTCATCGGTGTACACAGATATCTAGATGGCGTTCGGGAGGTTCCCTGGGAGGCCGATGAGTGCCAAATTAAAAAAAGTTGAGTAAGGACACCGCCGTGGGGCACACCACGGTAGGTGAATGCGCAGGTGTCGGGCCATCTTCACATTGGATAAAAAGTGGTCTTATGGTCAGATAGCTCTCTATCGACGCAAACATGCGACGACCACCGAAGCGCACAGTTTCCAGCGCATTAAGGGTGGCTTCATGGGCCACGTTGTCGTATACACTTTTCACATCATGAAAGAGTGCCACGGACAAACACTTCATTCGCTTCTGTTGCTGAACCGTGCATACGACATCAACGACGTTATCAACAGAGGAGCGACCATGCCGAAAACCGGCCATTCCATTGGGGTATATCTTACAGTGCTTGGCATACCACACAAGGCACGTCAGAATCATTCTCTCCATGACGTTTCCTACGCAACCGGCCAAGACTATTGGCTTTTACGATGTGAGCTCGAGCGGATATTTCCCTGGTTCCAGGAATATCAGCCGACTAAATTTCCATTCGTGAGGAACAACACCGTCCAGCCAACAGTGGATATATTGTCTGAAGGGCTCTTCTCGCATGTCGTGGCCAAGGTTGGACACCGCAGCATATGTGATTCCATCTGGCCCTATAGACGAACGCCTACATCCCTCAAGAGCAGTGTCGAGTTCCTCAAGAGAAAAAAACGACATTCATAGCTGATTCAAGTGAGGCAGAAGGAACACGCCGGGAACTTCAGGTAGTCGTTACACCCACAATTTTCTTGCAGAAGTCAGTTGCAACCTCAGTCTGCTTACGATCTTGATAGACAGCCAACGCATAGAATGGATGTCTTTTCTGCGGAAGCATACGAAGGCCCCGGAGAGTCCGCCAGATGCGGGACATGGGCTTGGCGGCATCCAAGTGCTGACAGAAGCACTTCCAGCGCTGGTCGCCAGCCTGTCCATTCTTCGCTTGATTTTTTTCTGCATGCGTCTTACCTCTGTTAGATCATTTAAGCACCTGGTTCGTTTGTATCGCCTATCAGCTCGCCGCCGAAGACCTCGTAGGCTCTGTACCTCGATATCAATGTTGCTGCGCATTCCGGATGAAGTGACGTGACTTCTTGTAACACTCCTAGCCTTAGCCTGCCAGTGAGGGCCTTTTTGCACGCCTCCTTCATATGCTTCCAAAATTCCGTCCAGTCGATGTGCACGAGTTTAGCTGGGGCGGGCGCACCAAATTCATTTATTTTGAAGTAACTATGAATGTGGTCACTCCCATGCGTCTCCACATCACAAAACAAACGTAGACTCCCGTGCAAATAACTTGAAACTAATGTCAGGTCCCGGCAACTTCTGTAGGAAGAGTCGGGCAGGTAAGTCGGGCTGCCGTCATTCATTACAGGAAGATCATTGTCGGAAGAAAATAATGCCAGATTCCGTCCTATGGCCTTAATTCTGGCACTTCAACGCAGTAAATGGCGGGCCAATGGCAGCGCTTCGGCGTGGTTGTCATTGACAGCAACCTTTCTGGACTTCAAGCGTCGGTCTTGTCTCCTGCGAACAATAGCAGCGGATTCGCGGCGCGTCGAGTTGTCACGGACTATTTGCCTGAGTACAGCACGCTCTTCTTTTAGCCGCGGGAAATCTCTAGATGAGACGTCATGGGGACCGTAACAGTTTGAATACCTTAGAATTTGTGTCGTGCATGTCTCAGCGTCAAGAGTTTCGGCACCACGGCAGCACACACTGGCGTTGCCGCAGGCTCCGCTAACATGGCCCAGTTTCATGCATATCTTGCATTCTAGGGGCTTAGGTACAAATGGCCGTGCAGCGTTACGAAAATGGCCTACCTTCACATGTGACGGAAGGCTGTCGCCCTTGAAGACGATCTTCACAGAGCGAAAATTGCCAAGGCGTGAAACTCGGAGAATAACGGTGCGTGTATATCCTAGCTTCAAGTGTACAGGCAGGTCTTCTTTCGCGATAGCCTCGTCGACGTCGTATATGACGCCAGAAGAAACTTTTTCGCCGAGCGGGACAACTTCATGGACATATATGTCTCCGAGTTCACTGATGGCCCAGAGTGATTCGAGCGCAGACGCATGAAGTGCGTCAACTGCAACGACGTTCTTGCGCGAGTTCACGCGAACGTCTTTAGTTTCGTTTGGCACAAGGGCCTCAAGTTGCTTAGAGACATGTTGCCTGTTGAGCCGCCAAATGTCAGATCGATGCGCAGGCAATGCGAGAAATGCGTGCTTCTGTGCTTGGCCATTTTTCTTCACCCTGGACTGGCTCGATGACGAGCTGGCTGTTAATGGTTTTCTATTGGTCCTGCGGCTGAGGTACGCCTATAATTCGCCTTTGCTGTTTCCTTCTATCAAGTACGGTATCGTACATCATCGCTGTCGGAGTCACTCGGAAGGCTGCAAAGCTTCCTCGAAGAACTCGAGGAGGAAGCCGCCAATCTGGTCGGATGCCCAGGAGGATCCAGATGTACGATTCGCGGAGGGGAGTCTCATCCCCACTGCTGTCTGGGCATGCGCAGCGTTGCTGTAGCGACGGAGGCGCGCCCGGGCGCGTCGTCTGCTTCCCACGGCGTCGAGTCCCCAACCCTTTCGGGGCGCTAGAGAACGCTGCAAGTTCCAGGCACATGCTTGAGCACTCCGCTTGAGCAGCGCTTCCTCGGTGGCGTTAACTGAATTTTTACGTAGGTGGTGACCCCTGCCCGTTCCTGCGGATGGCTTTGCGAACACAACAGGAGTGACAATGGTCTACGTAGACTCCTCCCCGCTCCACACATCCTCGGCGAGTTCAGCGCGGGTATTGGTTTCGTTGTGAAGCCCTCAGCTTTCGCTCAACTAAGCTTGTGAGCCGCGCTCCGTGCGAATACAGACAGCAACTACATCAATAAAACTGTTTTAATTCAAACAGCCCCAAAAGAAGGAATCAAACTTGGCCGCTCTGAGCTCCCTTCTACGTCTAGGGAGACCCTCCTCCTCGTTCGTGAGAGCTGGTCCGGGTGGCATAAGACGGCGTACCAAATGCGCGTACGTCGCGGGTGGGGAAGGACACAGTCGAAACGGTGTCTCGAGCTGAGCGGCGGCGCAATGAGCGCCGGCTGAACCTCCTCTCGAATGGCGCCGGTGAGGGAATGCACTTGACAAGCCCCGAAACGTTTCTGCAGTTCGTCGCTGGCCACAGAAAGGACGGGGTCGCGAGTGGAGCTCGTAGCCCTTCCGGAGGCAGTATCCAGGGGGTAAAGCACGGAAACTGGGCTCGACTGGTTGTACCGCTGCTGCAGCACCCTCTCCATGACCAGAGTTTCTGCACTGTAAACAAAAACCAAAACAAATTTGAGTTTAGTGGCTTTGCGCCACCCTTTATGCTCCATATGTGGAAACATTTACTCCATCATAATGGAGTAAAAATATTCTAAATGACCTATTTAACTCAATGCTCTCAATAATGAGGTATAAAGGAGGGTTCTCCTGCTTATAGCTACCATTTTTAAATGGAGTTTATAGGTCTCAATGCGCCCGAAATCCTCAAAGGAGTAAAAAAAACACCACTTTGCGCCATCCGCCCCACCACCTAGTGTCTCGTCTGCTTGCGGTCAGTCGTCTGATCATGGCGGTGAGTGACGACCCCTTGGTTTCCGTCGTCGCGGGACTTCTGCTCACTTCTGCTCCTTCACGGGCGCCTGCCGCCGTACAAGATATCGGCTTGTCACCGTTCCGCTACAGTAAACTGCATAATTGAACTTCTCTTGTGAAGCTTACAGTGTTCTAACCATATCTGACCTTCGCTTCTTAGTGCCACCACCTCGTTAGAGCCCCTTAGGCCTAATTCTCGCAGATTTTTCAGTGTGGTTCTCGCAATGTGTCGCAACAGTATATAGTGCGTTCCATAACATGGAACTCTCATAGAATATAATTTCAACGCTGAGCTCTTCATTGAGCTGATGTGGCTACATCTTCCTGAGTCATAT
This sequence comes from Amblyomma americanum, assembly GCF_052857255.1. Taxonomy (NCBI): domain Eukaryota; kingdom Metazoa; phylum Arthropoda; class Arachnida; order Ixodida; family Ixodidae; genus Amblyomma; species Amblyomma americanum. The sequence continues at coordinate 78,867,056 of NC_135503.1, read as the reverse complement.
TGAAATGTCAAGCCTTAAAGAAGTGAATATGAAACCAAACACTGCCGTACCAAACTACCTTCAATGGTGTTTTCATTTTCAACTTATTGTGCTGTGGTATTTAGTCAAATATAGTGTGATGCATGACCGTGAAAACTACTCCGCGACTCTTTTTTCAGTTCTGAACTATTTATTCTAATGGTATAAGCCTTTATCTACGAACGTAGCCAAACAAACAAGCTAGTACCGCAAAAGCAGACGACAAGCAGACGATACCTGCCGCCTTCGCCTACGGCGCCGCTGGGCTTGCAGACGGTAAAAAGAACGCGCGACGTGGGGTCACATTGGGCAGCGAAGCTTCCCAAGTTGAATTGCGGCTGCCCCGCCACTACTGCCCGCTTCCGCCACTGGCACTGCTGTAAGAATGAGTCTGAATAAGGATAAATAAACACGATGCCATTTTTGGGCTCCATGTATGTGGGTAGTATATTACTTCATCGTACTCCTAAGTGCCTCCCTTGTATAAAGGAGTAAATCAAACACTCCGTTTGTATGAAGTAAATAAAACCTCTATTTGGGTGTGCCCAAGAGTACGAGCCATTTACTCCTATTTCGGTGTATTTTTGTTAAAAGTGTGAGAGGACTTCCTCGACGTTGTTAGGCAGACTCCGCACGAGGCCGCAGAACAGCCGCTCTTTCACGCCGCGCATGAGGTGCCACAGTTTTTTTTTTTCATTAGCCATAGTAGGCTCCGCGCGTGCCAATCAGCTTACTCTCCGTTGCCTACTAGGTATTTGCTAAGATAATCGCTAATAGAGGAAGGGAAACCTTAGTCTTTAATCAACCAAATGATCAGGCAGGCTTTGGTAAAGGATATTCCACAATAGATCATATTTACACTATCAGTCAGATGATAGAGATATGCGCAGAATATAACTAAACACTTTATATAGCCTTCTTTGATTACGAGAAAGCATTCGACTCAGTGGAAACTTCAGCAGTCACACAGGCAGTGAGGACTCAGGGCGTAGAAGAGCTTTATGTCAAAATAGTGGAAGATATATATAGCAACTTCACAGCTACCGTAGTCCTCTGTAGATTCAGCAATAAAATTCCAATAAGGAAGGGCGTCAGCCAAGGAGACACGATCTCGCCGATGCTAATCACCGCCTGCTTACAGGAGATATTCCGAGGCCTTGGGAATTGGGAATAGTTGGGGATAAGAGTTATGGGGAATACCTAATAATCTACTATTCGCTGATGACATTTTCTCGCATAGTAGATGAACTGGAAATAATGATCATTAAGTTACACATGTAGAGCAGAACGGTGGGTCTAAAAATTAACATGTAGAAAACCAAAGTAATGTTCAACAATCTAGCGAGGGAACAACAGTTCACAATTGGCAGCGAAGGGTTGTAAGTGTAAAGAAATACTTCTACGTAGGGCAGGAAGTGACAGCTGATACGGTTCATAACGGGGAAAAAGCTATAAAAGGATTAGAATTGGGTGGAGCGCGTATGGCAGGTTCTCTAAGACAATGAATGGTAGTTCTCGAAATATTCCTCAAAGGAAAGGTGTACAACAGCTGTATCTTACCGGTGCTCACCTGCGGGGAAGAAACATGGAGGCTAACGAAAAAGGTGCAGCTTATTTGAAGGAGAACGCAGCGAGCCCTGGAAAGAAAAATTATGGATGTAACGTTAAGAGACGGGAAGCGGGCAGTGTGGGTGAGCGAAAAAACGCGGGTTAATGACATCGTAGTCGAAATCAAGAAGAAATGGGCTTGGGCAGGGCATGTAATGCGAATACAAGATAACCGTTGGTCCTTAAGGGTAACGGAGTTTATTCTAAGAGAATTCAAGCGGAACACACGGCGGCAGAAGGTTAGGAGGGCGGATGAGGTTAAGAATTTAGCAGGTATATAGTGTGCGCAGCTGGCAAAGGACAGGGCTAATTGGAGAGGCATGGGAGGGGCGTTTGCCCTGCAGTGCGTGTAGTCAGGATGATGGTGATGATAATGATCATGAATTCTACAGTAGGCGCGTTAATAGTCTCACATCGCTTGGGAAATAATCAGGAGTGAACGCCTTCTCAATCTGGCCGGCAAAGAGCATTGCACTTCAATTCATCACAAGATAAGGAGGCAAGGTGTCATCGCGCAAGTGCAGATAAATAACTGCATAACATGAGCGCGCTATCACCGCAGAAGTGGCCTAGTGGTTTGGTCGTCCGCCTAGGCTGCGGGAGGTGGCAGGTTCGAAACCCACCGACGGATACCCACCGGATGGGTACAGGCGCTCCCCGACCTGGCGACCGGTTTGTTCATGGGGTGCCGTCCTGGGGGAGGGTCCGTAGGTCCCGCAGTCCTTCTGGGACGTAATCTGTTTCGACCAACTAACAGCCTGAAAACCCGGTTCAATATGTGCTTCTGTGCCGTGTTTGTGTCGGTTATGTGTTATATGTTAACCCCTTTCAGGGGGGAAGCTCCGGCCGTCACTGGCGGCCGAAGAGAAGGGTCCCGTGTGAATGCATGGATCTCGGTGAATGAATGTTGTTGTTGTTGTTGTTAGCCTATCAAAAGATGGCACATACCCACACGGGAGAATGATGAGTGGCGGAACCATCGCGGAACCTCTTTTTTCTTTTTCTTTTTGTTGCCGCGAAAACTCTTAAAGGGGCACTAAAGAAATCTCCATACAATTTTCGTAAGTAGGCAAAATTCATCCTGTGCCTCTTCCTGGCTACGGTGCCATTTGTCACGCGCCAGAAGCCGCGTTTATGGTGGGAAGATGGCACTTACAGGTTCTTACACCTTGACTCCAATTCGCGACATTTACAGTTGCGTAGAAAATGGCTCCACGATCATCATTTCGATATCAACGGCGTTATATCCGAACCTCTAATAACCGATCGTACAAAACCGTGGCGACAAACTTTTCTTTTTATTCTGGTTTGTTCCAATTTCCATCGCGTGAATGAAGAAAAGGGAAGAAAAAGGTGGTTTCCCCCCTGACAAGTTCCCGCTCTTCCTGAAAAGCCAGAACATTGTTATACACTAAAACACTGTACCGCATACATTAGGACACTAATTCATTCTGAGGCGTACTGGATGGAAGTAACATAAAAAGAAGAAATCATCATTATTACGCTGCGTGGACTACAAGAGCACATAATATATACCTGAGTTTTGGAATACAAATATTTCAAAAAATTACGAACTTAAACTACAAACAAACAGAAAAACTTCAAGAAGGTTTATGTGCGAAACAAGCAGTAGGCGACCATGTTTCTTAAACAAGGTACAACATCATAATGACATTTTGATAATTGTTATAAACAAAGCGAGACTTTTTAGACTCGTTTTTTTTTTAATCTATCGGAGCCTAGATGTTCTAGTAAAAAATTTTCAACTGCCGTCCAACTTGCAAACAGATGCATAATAAGGCATAATAATTTTTGAAATCCTTAATTATTTCGAGCTCTTGATAAGCTGCAATACTCCCGATTTAAGCCGGTGACGGTGGAAAATACGTTCTAAAATTTGTATTTTTCAAGCTTATAGGGAACCTAGCAGGAGGTTCATTTTCGCGATTAAAGCGCCGCACTGGTCCCCTAGCGTCGCAATTATGCGGCAATGATTTTGCACGACGGCGCCGCGGCGCATGGATGGCGTTCACGCACTGTTCACGCGCGTTGCTCCCCTCTATTCGCGGCCGCAGCGGGCCCACTCAGATGCCCGACAGGTGGCGTCTGCGCCGATGATGTTCATCGATGGGCAGTGTTTGGAATAACTGAAGCAGTGCCACCGCTGCTGAAAAGCGCCTTCCCTGTGTCGTTGGCTTCGCTGACGTGATAAATTCGCTTATCGACTTGTGTTGCTAGTAGGAACCCTAGGCAGGTGACAGCAATCGTATAATGCAGCTTAAACTTCGGCGCAGCACCTCAGGGCTCGAAAGGAGTCATAACAAAGCAATAGGTATGACCTATGACTTGTTGCTACAGTAGTGAGCGCGCTTGCACTAACTGTAATATATGCACTATGTTTGCTAGTGCCGTGTCAGTGCGTACAGCTGCAAAGTGGTACTCACCATTAGCCATATAAATTAGCGCTATTTTGTAGACACGCGGTAGCAAAGCGCCTCTTCAAATTAATGGCCCTCAACTTTGTTGACCAAGTTAGCGGTGAGAGGGAAAATAGAGAACTCAGGATATCGCTGCAGAACAGACATTCAGCTTTAACTGTGGAAGTCGATCTTAATGTTCATACAATGAGCGATAATCTGAGAGCTATCATTATGGAGGACAGATCGACGGGATACCGGCAAGCTATCTCAGGTGACGAAAAGTCTGATTAATAAACCAAAAGCATAAGGGCGTCTAACCCTACAGACAGAACAGAACTAGCAGAGCTATCGAAGTTAATAAATAAGCGCAAGGTAGCCGACATAAGGAAGTTTAATACGGAGATAAACGAGCATGATCTAAAGAACAGATGTGGCCATAAAGCGGTGAAGAGGAAAATAGGCATAGGCAAAAGGTGGATGTATGCGTTAAAACGCAAGGAGGGTGATGGCATTAGCAATATAGATAAGATACTTAAAGTAGCTGAAGAGCTCTGCACAAATCAATACAGTTGCCAATGTAATCAAAATGTTAATGAGAGAGACAGAATATAACTAACCACTATATATAGCCTTCTTTGATTACGAGAAAGCATTCGACTCAGTGGAAACCTCAGCAGTCGCACAGGCAGTGAGGACTCAGGGCGTAGAAGAGCTTTATGTCAAAATACTGGACGATATATATAGCAACAGCACAGCTACCAAAGTCCTCCGTAGAGTCAGCAATAAAATTCCAATAAGGAAGGGCGTCAGGAAAGGAGACACAATCTCGCCAATGCTATTCACCGCCTGTTAATAGGAGGTATTCCGAGGCCTTGAGAATTTAGAATAGTTGGGGATAAGAGTTAATGAAGAATACGTAAATAATGTGCGATTCGTTGATGACATTGACTTGATGAGTTACTCAGGAGGTGAACTGCGAATCATAATGAGTTACACAGGCAGAGCAGAACGGTGGGTCTAAAAATTAACATGCAGAAAACCAAAGTAATGTTCAACAGTCCAGCAAGGGAACTGCAGTTCACAATTGGCAGCGAGTTGCTGGGAGTGGTAAACGATAAGTAGTGAGAGCTGATCCCGATCATGAGTGGGAAATAATTAGAAGGATATGAAGGGGTGGAGAGCATATGGCAGGTTCTCTCAGATCATGAATGCAGTTTGCCAATATTCCTCAAGAAAAAAAGTGTACAACGGCTGTATCTTGCCGGTACTCACCTACTGGGCAGAAACGTGGAGGCTAACGAAAAGGATGAAGCTTAATTCAAGGACGACGCAGCGAGCCACGGAAAGAAAAATTACGGATGTAACGTAAGGGGACCGGAAGTGGGCAGAATGGGTGAGCGAACAAACGCGGGTTTATGACATCGCAGCCGAAATAAAGGGAAAGAAATGGGCTTGGGCAGGGCATGTAATTCGAAAGAAAGATAACCGTTGGTCCTTAAAGGTAACGGGAGATTCCAAGAGAAGGCAAGCGTAGCAGGAAGCGGCGGATGGCTAGGTGGGCTGATGAGATTAAGAAGTTTGCAGGCATATAGTGGACGCAACTGGCAAGGAACCGGGTTAATTGGAAACACATGGGAGAGGACTTTGCCCTGCCGTGGGTGTAGTCAGGCTTATGATGATGACGACGACTTTGTTGACCACGCGTGGCTAGCAACGCTAAGCTATGGCCTGTAGGGGTTTGTGACGTTAACATCCCAAGACTGCACATAGAGTGCTTGTTAGTCCGAAACCCTCAAATCTTTGAACACCTCATATGGTAAATACGCTCAGTACAGTATCCAGGAAGGTATGAGAAAAGAGACCTGGCAAGCGCAGCAAAGGTTCGAAGGGCATCGCTTTGATGCATTGGCCGTACTCACATTACAGCCGTGGTAAATGTTTCCAGTTTTATGCTCCTGAGATTCATTAAAAAGAACCGACATCGCGAAATGCGTATTTGTATTACGCGACAGCGTTAAAGGCCCCGCTCTCCAGAGATTCCGGTGTCGGCGTTGGCGTCGTCGGCGTCGTGAGCGAAAAAACACAAGTCTACACCCGGCAGGTGGCACCCACGGGGCAGCCTAGGAGGCAGGTGTGCAACCGAGATGACGTGACCCTGCGGCGTCATCGCAACCTGCCCACCACCTCAGGTGGCTGTTAAAGTAAATCCTTGGTCGCTCAGGAAGAGCAAACTGGGCCGCACAAGGACCACCGCTGGGAGCACGTGCTATCGCAAGGCAGCGGAGCGTCGCTTAACCGAGCGAAACATAGTTATAGCCCATACTTTCGCCAAGCATGCCATTTAGGTTCTCTAATAGTTAAATACAGCGCTGGAAGGCATGCGGCTGGCATAGGCGGTCGATTTATCGACACCGTTAGTGGACTGAACAATGGCAGCTCCAAGGCCGACATTATTGCTCGCGTCCGTATAAACATCGGTGTCGCCACCATCGTCAAAGTATGCCAGTACAGGCGGCGACTCCAGCCTACGTCTTCAGTCCTCAAGCTGTTTCCTGTTCAATGCCCCACGAAAATGGTTCGTCGGCTCGCATCAAGTGCGTCAGAGCACTGGCCAGCTTAGCAAAGTTTTGGATGGTAGGCCGGTACTGTACATACAAGCAGAGGCCCAGAAATATAGGCACCGCTCTTCATCCAGTGGGGGGTGGAAAGTCTGCGACTGCTCCAATTTTCTCTGGATCCAGGTAGAATTCTCTCGGCGCTGATGACGTGCCCAAGGAACTACAATTCAGTAAAGCCAATATCGCTTTTTGCGGTTTGAGGGAAATACTAGCTGAGCGGACGGCCTCAAGTACTTCTCGTATGCGCTTCAGGTGCTCCGCAAACGTTGCTATAAAAATAATTACATCATCGAGATATACGAGAAAAGTTTGCCATTTGTGGCCGGTGAGCACAGTAGCCATCATTGCCTGGAACATTGCCGCTGCACAACAGGGCTCAAAGGGGAGCACGCGAAATTCGAAGAGACCGCCCGAATCTACAATGGTGGTACTTCATTCTCAGTCCAACTCGTCAACTTCTATCGGAAAATATCCGCCTCGCAGGTCCGTCGAGGAAAAGTAATTTGCTTGCCGAAGTCTGTCGAGTGTATATATACCCTCTATACGCGGCACCAGACACACATTTTTTTTTCATGCAATCAAGCTTCCTGTAGCCGTCCCACAAGCGCAGCGTTCCATTCTGCTCTTGCACGAGAACCACCGGTGATAACCACAGGCTGTTCGATGATAAGATTATGCTCTCGCTCTCTGGGAGAGATGTGATAAGGCTGCTGATGTACTGGGCGTGCACCATGAGGTGTGATTATGCGTTGTTGAGTGATTGGCGTCTGACGTACATTAGATGCCTGACCCACACCACCTCCGCCCTCAGCCGCTAGGACGACGAAGCGGGCACAGTCGCGTGAGGCACGCTTGGGCTGGGGCAGGTTCTTGAGATTAAACGGGGCCGCTGTGAGCTCCCCTTCAGCCCTTAGCGAAAACTAATGCGTTGGGAATATACTTCCATATATTTATAATGTATCTTAAACATATTTTTGGCATTCATGAATGCGCTAAAAATGTGCCGAAAATAGGTTCCTGAAATTTCAAGCTTAGTAATTGAAATATACTCTTAAAATTTTACAAAAAGACGTCACTTAAAGCATGCTTCGAGCACATTTCAAGTAGGTGAAAAAATATGAATGCCGTTGTAGCATCTTGTCAATATGCTAAAAGTGTATTTCCGTAAATATGAAATTAATGCATTATAAGTACATGTCATTTAAAGCAAGTTTCGAGCACGTTTTAAGTAGGTGAAAAAATATGAATGCTTTTATAGCACCTTGTAAATATATTAAATGTGTACTTCTGTAAATATGAAATTAATGCATTCGAAGTATACGTCAGTTAAAGCATGTTTCGAGCACGTTTTAAAAAGGTGAAAAAACATGAATGCGGTTCCAGCATCTTGTCAATATATTAAAAGTCTATTTCTGTAAATATGAAATTAATGCATTCGAAGTGCCCGTCACTTAAAGTATGTTTCGCGCACGTTTCAAATGCGTGAAAAAAATATGAATGCGATTTTCGCATCTTGTCAGTATATTGAAGGTGTACTTTCGTAAATTTGAAATTAATGCATTCGAACTTCCCGTCAATTAAAGCATGTTTCGAGCACGTTTCAAACACGTGAAAAAATATGAATATTTTAAAAAAAGAATATTTTTGTTTTAAATAAAGTGCATTTTTATATAGTGTAATGTATTTATTATAAATTTTAGTATACTATAAATGTATTTAATGTCTATTTTTGCATATTTTTAACGTATTCATGGTATTTTTCGGTGTATTTGCAATGTATCTATTGTGTATTTTTAGTAGGTTTTTAACTTATAATAAATATACTAAGCGGACAGATAATTCATTTTTCGTGCATTTGTAAAAGTATGTTCAGAATAGTACTCCCAGCATACTTAAAAAGCATTCATAATGCAGTTACAGCATAGAGACAAAAAAATGCAAAATAAGTACGAAATAATGTGTTCGAAATGCATTTTTAGCAAAGCCTTTTTTCGCTAAGGGGTGTGTGGCGGCCCAACTTCTGGTTCATGAAAACTGGTGCTTTGTAGCGAGCACCACCACAACACACGTCGCGGCGGGTTAGAAAATGGCAGAGGTGGTGATTCCACCTAAGCGGCGGAGCCCTCACCGCGTGCAGAACTTCGTCTCAAACGACGCTGGTGAAGAAATCCACTTGATAAGCCCCGGAAATCTTCTGCAGTTTCTCGTGGGCCACAGACCGGACGACGTCGCGAACGGAGCTTGTAGCGGCTCCGGAGGCAGCATCCAGGATGTAAAACATGGAAACTGCGTTCAGCTTCCAGTCGTACCGCTGCTGCAGAGCCCTCTACACGACAACAGCCTCTGAGAAGACTTCGGTGACGGGGTTAGGCAGACTATGTACGAGGCCACAGAGCAGCTGCTCTTTCGCATCGCCCGTGAGGTATCGCAGTCTTTTTCCTCAGTCACACTCGGGTCCGCTAGTTTTGAGAGGAGCGTCCCATCTTCCATGTGAATCGTGACGTTCTTATTAGGCAGCTGGATTCAGGTGTTCAACTCAATCAGGGCCGTTCACGGCGATCGCTGCAGGTGAAAGTAATCGAAAGCTGGTGACAAAACTCCTGCCAGGTCGGAGGTGTCGCCTCGCGATTTCCATACCAGGTGCCGGCGGCGTCTTTCGAGCTAAAGAAGACTTTGCGGATCTTTGCAGTTTGGTCCCAGTTAATTTTTGGTTCCTTTCATTCCTCTTAGTCCCTTCCGCCAGTACCCCCGTTTTACGGCACCTCGCTGCTACACTCATTATGGATATTTCACTCGCATTTATTATATACCCAAAATATATATTTCTCTGCCTGATTCGATATTTTCTGTTTCTTCGCTGTCACAATGAACGCACTTCTTAAAAACCCGTATGAGAGTAACTTGAACTGTTTTCTTTGTTCTTGTTTGCATTTGGTATCAAGGTTTCTTTGTTTGCTTGTTGTGTGACGACTCTTTTTCAATATGCTTGTCCTTCACCGAGTGCCGGGTACCGGCCTACAAGCCTTCATGGCTTGGGCAGACCTCTTAAAGATTGTAAATATGTTTTCCGAAAATAAAGGTTTTATTAATATTATTGTTTATGGTAGCATATTATTATTATTATTATTATTATTATTATTATTATTATTATTATTATTATTATTATTAGCTGTATAAAAAGTTCTGTCGCATGTCCAAAAATGATGGATTACATTCCTGGAACATCACATTTCTTAAATTCATTTGAATTTTCGAAGTTCAATCTTGATTCAGTCTTCTCAAGTCTTTTTTTCTCCCCGCGCAAATACTTCATCGGCATCTCCACTGCACCTTGGCCAATTCTCCCGCGTGGGTATACGCCATATTTACTCAGGTAAAGAAGAAGTAAAAGAATAAGAAGAGGAAGAACGGAGAGGCGGAAGGCTGGCTTTCCAATTCAACTGCGAGAGTTCCAGTCGGCCACTCCCGTAACGCGAGCTCGCCAAAAGTTGCCACCCTTGTTTCTAAGGACATCACGGTAGTCGAACACTTCTTGAGAGAACAGGAGATCAACTACAACATGATCGAGGTCATTCCCAACAAGAGGGGCCGCAAGAGCACCTTCGTTCTGAACGTGTATCACCCCCCACGAGCAACCAAGGCCGATTTCTCTGACATACTTCAAGAGGCAGATCAACTAGCTGTTTCGCATCAGCTTATCGCACTCGGTGACTTTAACGCCCCCCACAGGGAATGGGGTTACAAAACGAACTCGCTTCGTGGTCTGAGCGTGGTACGAGCTCGGGATGCCCTGGGCCTGGAAATACTTACTGATCCTTTATACCCAACCCGCGAAGGAAACAGCATCACGCGCGATTCATGCCCTGACCTTACAATCGTCAAGAACATCCTTAACGCTACGTGGACAAATCTCGGAGAGAGCTTAGGTAGCGACCACTACATCGTAAGCACATCTGTCATTTCCGCAAACATTCGTCGCACCCTGGAAACAGCCAAAATCACGGACTGGACTAAATACCGTGCGAAGCCCGTTCCGGAAGACCCCATTCAATCAATCAGTAAATGGAGTGAACAGATTCAGAAAGCACACAAGGAGGCCACCACCGAGGTACAATGCACACCCGATAATCCGGCGGTCGATCGTCACCTTCTGAAGTTGTGGCAGACCCGACGGACTCTGGTTCGCAGATGGAAACGCCAACGCCTCAATCGTCCCTTGAGACTCCGCATATCACAGATCACGGCAGAAGCACAAGAGTATGCACAGCACCTCTCTCAACAGAATTGGCAGGAATTTTGCGAGTCACTACGCGGCACGCTGGGGACCTCCCGCACCTGGGCGATCCTCCGCAGCCTCGTCGATCCGCAAACATCGCGGTCTGCCACTAGCCGTACACTCAAGAAAATCGCCCATCTGTACCCCGGAGACAACGTGGCCCTCCTCACCGCCCTCAAAACCAAATACATCGGCGCCCCCCATCCTCCCAGCACAATCTCGTTCACGGCAGGCCCAAATGAGAGGCTGGACGCCCCCATCACCACTGCCGAGGTTTACGCCACGGCTCGATCTGCCACACGCAACACTGCAGCTGGCGCGGACAAGATCACAAATGGGATGATTCGAAACCTGGGCAACTCGCAGATCGAGGTCCTCACTACCTACATAAATGACACCCTATGGGAGGCGGGAGAACTCCCTGCAGAGTGGAAACACTCCGAAATCGCGACTATCCCAAAACGAGGCAAACAACCAAGCCTGGAAGCATTACGACCCATCTCCCTAACCTCTTGCCTGGGCAAACTATACGAGCGCGTTATCCAGACCCGCCTCCAAAACTACATAGAGGACAGCAGCCTCTTTCCACCCACTATAATCGGCTTCAGGAAAGGTCTTTCTACGCAAGACGCTTTCCTCCTTCTCAAGGAAGAAGTACTCAGTAACATCCCGAGAGGCGGCGAGCACCTAATTATGGCACTTGATCTGAAAGGCGCTTTTGACAACGTTTCTCACGAAGCTATCTTGAAAGAACTCAACGCCCTCGATTGCGGACCCAAGACCTTCAACTATATCAAAAACTTTCTCAGCAACCGCACGGCCACGATTGGCATGGGAGATGTCCGCTCCGGCACAGAGCAGACACCCAACGAAGGCACTCCCCAAGGCTCTATCATCTCTCCTCTCCTCTTCAAACAGCCATGATCGGCATGGCAAAAGCACTCGAGGCTATTGAAGGCATCGGCTATACTATCTACGGTGATGATATTACCATCTGGTCTACTTGGGGTTCCCTTACCAACAAAGAAAACACCCTACAAGAGGCAGTCAATTTCGTAGAAAGACAAGCAGCAAATTTCGGCCTCCGCTGCGCACCCGACAAATCCGAAATTATCCGCATTCAGGGCTATGCCTACAAATCTCCCGGCGACATCAAGGTTTACCTCGAAGGCACGAGAATAAAGGAAGTCTCTCTTATCCGCATCCTGGGTCTTTGGCTTCAGAGCGACAGGAAAGTCAACCACACGTTACAGCGTCTCCGGACAACTGCCTTCCAGATCTCCCGCATGATTCGGCGCATCACCCGCAACCGAAAAGGCATGAGAGAGGAGGATACAATTCGACTGATACAGGCTCTAGTTATGAGCCGCCTGTCATACGGTCTCCCATTCCTACCACTTCTGGGGAATGAGCGAGACAAAGCAGATGCCATCATCCGTACCGCCTACAAACATGCGTTAGGCCTCCCTATGTACACGGCCTACTGCCACCTCGAGGACCTGGGACTGACCGACACAACAGAACCAATTCGAGAAGCCGTCCTAGCATCGCAAAAGGAACGCCTCCTATCCACCAAAGCTGGACGCGCAATCTTGGAAAGAGTGGGTTCCCCGGCTGACATACGCGCCGTCCAGGACAACCGAGACCTACCCTCAACTCTGCGAACTCGCGTGTATGTAGCTCCACTCCCGAAGAACATGCACTCGGACTCACAAAAGGGACGACGAAAGGCGCGAGTGGACTATCTGCGCCGCACACATCGACAGGCACAAAATGCTGAATACGTCGACGCAGCCATGTAATATTAATAATAACAATAATAATAATATTATTATGCTGAATACGTCGACGCAGCCATGCAATAATAATAACAATAATAATAATATTATTGTTATTACATGGCTGCGTCGACGTATAAAGCATTTTGTGCCTGTCGATGTGTGCGGCGCAGATCCGATTCAACAAACGCAGTGGCGGTCGTCTTGGACATCAATCTCAAGGAAATCTCCAGCGACTCCCCACGAAACTGCCCTCCCACAATATCAGAAACTGCTGCTATTGCCCTCGTAGGCCAGCACGGCGATGCTACGGGAAATGAGTTAATGAGTTACTGACTCCCAGTCCGCGTGTCGCCTCTTCCTCTCTGGCAGACTTCCACACTCCGTCGCTCCCATTCTGACTACCACACAAGTTCAAAATTCCACATGCAAGCACCAAATCACTTGGACTCCTGGGCACGAGAGGCTCGAGGGAAACGAGGCCGTGAACAGTCTAGCTCGAGGATATAATAACCGAGTGACTAACCTCCCCGACCTCACCCCTCTCCCCTCTACGTACGGCGAGCGCCTCCTCCTTCTCCGAACACAAAGACAAGTCTATCCCCCACCACACTGTAAGCTAACGGCGGCAGAGACGAAGGAATGGCGACAACTACAGACGAACACCTTTCCTAACCTACACAAGTACCACATCATGTTCCCCGACAGATATGACAGCATCTGCCCCTGGTGGGGCGGATTTCCAACAACATATCATGTAACATGGGGCTGCACCGGTCCCAAGCCCCCCGAACTAGACAAACATCACTCCGAGGAACAGTGGTAGTCTGCCCTGCTCAGCTCTGGCTTGGCGACGCAGCGAAAGCTGATAACCCAAGCAAGAGCAACTGCGGTGGACATTGGGGTCCTGAAATAAGGACTCCACCAAAAATCTGTATTTTCGCCTCTCTAGCCTACCGCTTGGAAGCGTGTCTCTGACACATCTGAACATCGATCGCTCTCTAGCCTACCTTTTTGGAACAAATGTTTTCTACTACTACTCCCGTGACGTCGCCATCACTGACTGAGGGCGACGGCGGACTGGCCCTGGACGCAGGATACGGAGGTGACATGGTTGCTACCATCGTGCTGAAGACCACGACCTCGACTACCGCCCCGCCTACTTCTGTGACGTCGCCATCACTGACTGAGGACAACGGCAGCCTGGCCCTGGACGAAGGATACGGAGATGACATGGTTGCTACCATTGTGCTGAAGACCAAGAACTCGACAACCGCCCCACCTACTTCCGTGACATCAACATCACTTGCTGAGGACGGCGGCGGCCTCGCCCGGGACGAAGGATACGGAGGTGGCGTGGTTGCTAAAATTATGCTGATAGCCACGACCTCGACAACCGCCCCGCCTGCTTCCGTAACGTCGCCATCATATGCTGAGGACGGCGGCGGCCTTGCCCTGGACGAAGGATACGGAGGGGACGTGGTTGCTACCGTCGTGGTGAAGACCACAACGTCTACAACCGCCCTGCCTACTTCCGTAACGTCGCCATCATATGCTGAGGACGGCGGTGGCCTCGCCCTGGACGAAGGATACGGAGGGGACGTGGTTGCTACCGTCGTGGTGAAGACCACAACCTCTACAACCGCCCCGCCTGCTTCCGTAACGTCGCCATCATACGCTGAGGACGGCGGCGGCCTCGCCCTGGACGAAGTATACGGAGGTGACGTGGTTGCTACCGTCGTGGTGAAGACCACAACCTCTACAACCGCCCCGCCTACTTCCGTGACGTCGCCATCACTTGCTGAGGACGGCGGCGGCCTCGCCCTGGACGAAGTATACGGAGGTGACGTGGTTGCTACCGTCTTGCTGAAGACCACGACCTCTACAACCGCCCCGCCTACTTCCGTGACGTCGCCATCACTTGCTGAGGACGGCGGCGGCCTCGCCCTGTACGAAGGATACGGAGGTGACGTGGTTGCTACCATCGTGCTGAAGACCACGACCTCGACTACCGCCCCCGCCTACTTCTGTAACGTCGCCATCACTGGCTGAAGACAATGGCGGCCTGGCCCTGGACGCAGGATGCGGAGGTATGATTACCACCGTCGTGCTGAAGACCACGGCCTGACTACCGCCACGCCTACTTCCGTGACGTCGCCATCACTTGCTGAGGACGGCGGGGGCCTCGCCCGGGACGAAGGATACGGAAGTGACATGGTTGCTACCATTGTGCTGAAGACACCCAACCCTGACTTCCGCTCCGCCTACTTCCCTGACGTCGCTATCACTTGCTGAGGACGACTGCGGCCTGGCCCTGGACGAAGGATACGGAGGTGACGTGTTTGCTACCATCGTGCTGAAGACCACTACCTCGACTACCGCACCGCCTACTTCCGTGACGTCGCCATCACTTGCTGAGAACGATGGCGGCCTCGCCCTGGTCGAAGGATACAGAGGTGACGTGGTTGCTACCATCGTGCTAAAGACCACGACATCGAATACCGCACCGCCTACTTATGTCACGTCGCCATCACTTGCTGAAGAAGACGGCGGCCTGGCCCTGGACGAAGGATACAGAGGTCACGTGGTTGCTACCATCGTGCTGAAGACCACGACTTCGAATACTGCACCGCCTACTTATGCCACGTCGCCATCACTTGCTGAGGAAGACGGCGGCCTGGCTCTGGACGAAGGATACGGAGATGACATGGTTGCTACCGTCGTGCTGAACACCATGACCTCGACTACCACCCCGCTTACTAACGTAACGTTGCCATCACTGGCTGAGGACGACGGCGGCCTGGTCCTGAACGAAGGGTCGGAGGTGTCGTGGCTGCTACCGTCGTGCTGAACAACACGGCTTCGACAACCGTCCCGCCTACTCTCGTGACTTTGCATCGTTGTTTGAATTTCCGCAGCTTTGTATTAGCGTAAATTCATAATTGTATTCCAGGTGTTTGCATATTTGTATTTCTATTCAGTTATGCATTATACTGCGAAGCGTCTCCTCCGTGGTTGTCGCATATTTCCGTGAAAATTTGAACACAATAAAAATAAAACAAAAATAGTTATTTATATAACCCTGAGGCCTGTGAATATTAAGGTTTATGGTATTTTTTTTCATTCGTAGCTATTCACTTCTGTCATCGTGGTTTTGATAGATTTACAGTCCAGCTCTATGTTAGAAACGTTTGGAGACCCCTGACCTACATCACTGGGAGTCGGATCTCCAAACCGGTTCACGGTTCTATGTGCGCCTTTGCTGCTTAGGAAACATGACTCAACGACACTAGTTTCCCGCACAAGACATCGGCAGTCCTTAATTCTAAGGGCGGCTGAGAGCAATGGCTTCTTTATGCCATCTGTGACCCCGTTTGTCGCAAGGTAATTACGCTTCCACTTTCGCAAGGTGAGCTGGCCCGATATGTTTCTCTTCGCCGAAGTGACTGGTGGTTCATGATATCTGGTCGTCGCTAGTACACCTGCCGCTGCTGTAGTCATGTGCTCGATGGTTCTTTTGATTCAATTGATTGCTCGTCGTCGTTGCTATGAGTTCGTGGCCAGTGGCCGCACCGTTAAGATAGCATGCCCGGCAGCGTTTACAGGAAAATGAGACGGTCATCATTGGCCTGAGAATGTGTAGCAGAGGAGGCGTGGCAAAAGGGAGTTCCGCATGTGACGTGCGGAGTACTCGGGTTTTCCCTATAACTCGGTTATCAGTAAGCAATGCTGCGTAGAAGCCGCGCACAGATTGTGAGAGACTCCGTAGGGGAAGACCCCGGATCAATTTCAGAAAGGCGTCTCTGCGGGCAAGAAATCAATTGTTCCTCATAGAGTAACAAAACCCGCCGCTAGACGGCGTCATCAATCGCAAAGACATGCCGCGATAATGAAACATAGGGTATATGAGGGGGGTGGGGGGGGGAGGTACCACAAGGATGAATTACTAAGAGGTATTCGCAAAAAAAATAATGGTGCCAGAGCTTATTTTCGTGAATGCGGTCCTGAGCTTACGAGCAGAAGTTCACTCGGGGCTAGAAATATATCAGAGATGTATTGGAAGATTATCACCAGGTGCCTCTACGAACGAGGCAGTACAGGGGGATATGGGCTGGGCACCTTTCGAAATATGTGAAGCTCAAAGTAAAATAATATATGAATAACGCCTGACGAAATTGGACGATAACAGGTGGGCAGCTAAGGTATTTAAACATCTACATGGAAAGGGCGTTGCCGCACAATGGCGGCAGAGAACTAGGTATATTGCCACAGTAGAATCTATCCTGTGGCGCCATAGCGCGGCCGAACTGTTTTAGCTGGGACTTGCCGTGCCATGGGTATTCGAGGGGCAAGAGGTTTGCCATTTTCCTCGCCCAAGATTCCTCCCGTCTTACATGCCCAGCACGCGTAATTAAACCTGTTCTCTGTGCTTCAACCGTTTATCGGTGACATCTTTGGTGGAGCAGCTGGGTAGCGTCCCATGTACTCTGACTACGAAGACACTCTTGACCCCTGTTCTCCACGGGTGCACTCAACACCCGTCCACAAGGCGAGCCGCCGTCTGCGAGGCCTACCACCCCAGTTCTGCCAACTGACAGCGCCGGCAAGGGCCATGACATCCACCACGGCTAGCCAGTCAACTCAGCACCGGGAATGCCCCGCCATTCGTCCTTCACGCACCTCGGTCGCCGCCACGGTTCCACGGGGAAAGCTTCGAGGACGTTGAAGACTGGTTGACGAGCTTTGACCGAGTGGCGGGTTTCAATTAATGGGACGGCGAGCGCAAATTGCGCAACGTCTACTTTGCGCTATACAGGACTCAGCCAGACATGCTTTGAGAAACGCAAAAGAAGGATCCATGACAAACAAAAATTTATTCCACAGTGAATTAAAAAGCACTGTCTGCACACAAAAAAAAACTAGGCCTCGGCCTGGGTCTCATCGAACTCTCCCTCATCATCAGCTGTGGCCTCCTGGTACTGTTGGTATTCGGACACCAGGTCGTTCATGTTGCACTCTGCCTCTGTGAACTCCAACTCGTCCATGCCCTCTCCGGTGTACCAGTGCAGAAAGGCCTTGCGGCGGAACATAGCTGCGAAAAAAATATATGTATCAAGCAGGCGTGGTCACACTACATCTAATACGTCGATCCACACGATAGGCACAAACGGGCTTTAATAAAACCATTTGCTTTTGAGAACCACCTTCAAATCAAAGACGTAGTTACCGGTAAACTGTTCGGAGATTCGCTTGAAAAGCTCTTGAATGGCTGTGCTGTTCCCAATGAAAGTAGCCGACATCTTCAGACCTCGAGGCGGTATGTCACAGACTGCAGTCTTGACGTTGTTCGGTATCCATTCGACGAACGAGCCAGAGTGCTTGTTCTGGATGTGTAGCATCTGGTCATCCACTTCCCGCATGCTCATTCGGCCTCTGAAGACTGCAGCCACTGTCAAGTAACGGCCGTGACGGGGGTCGCAAGCAGCCATCATGTTTTTGGCGTCGAACATCTGTTGCGTCAGTTCCGGCACCGTCAGAGCTCGGTACTGGAGGCCGCCTCGGGAAGTGAGCGGAGCAAAGCCAGGCATAAAGAAGTGGAGGCGCGGGAAGGGCACCATGTTCACGGCCAATTTGCGAAGATCAGCATTCAGCTGTCCAGGAAACCTGAAATAGCAGTAAAGAGCCTTGATAAATGTGCTCGAGCAGGAACATAGCCATATAAAATGGCTTGATGTTGCACAGCGGGTATTTTTACAATATTGCATGGAACATTGCGGTATTCCGGTATTCAGAAATTTCGTGCAAACGATTTGGATGTGCTCGAGACGTATCACAAAAAATTGCACTGATTTTCTGCCTGTTCGGAGTCTATAGAATACTGGTCGGCCAATTATTCAATTATTCCGACAACACTGCTCAATTTAGGAGGTACTTCAACGGACTTTAAAGCTGCTTACGAGGCGCGAATGTCTTGGACCAAATTGTCTTGAACCACAGTCGCAATTTCATATTTTTTTCCTTGACTTTTCCAAAGCGTTCGAGCGGGTTTCGCACCAAAAATTGACATACAAACAGAAGGATTTAATTGGTGATGGTCCCTTCCCACAATGGATCAGCAGCTTTTTGTCTGAACGTTACCAATTTGTCCAATTCGACGGAATACATCCGACATTATTCCCGTTTTATCTGGTGTCCCCCAAGGATCTGTACTGGCGCCTATTTTATTTTTGATATTTATTAACGATATAACTAACGAAAATTAAGTGCAAATGAGGCTGTTTTTAGACGATTGCGTTCTTTATCATAAAATTAAACATCAGTCTGACCAGATCAAACTAAATAGCGCTTTGCATAAAGTTTTTCAGTGGTGCCATGATTGGAGTATGGTCATTAACAAAGGTAGGAGTGTTTCTATGTCCGTCACAAAGAAAAAAATTCCGCTTAAGTTCTCTTATGGTTCTGAGCACTGCGCTACAAACTGTTACGGAATACCGATATCTGGGCATCCTTATCTCATCCGACCTGAAGGGGACAACGCACGTTCAGTATGTAGCAAATCAGGCAATGAACAAACTGCTTTTCCTCAAAACTCCCGAAATAAAGCTTCTGGCATACCCTACGCTTATCCGCCCGGTATTAGAATATGCTAACATTACACGGTTCCCTTATACAAGTACTACTGTAGCCGCACTGGAAAGTGTACAGCGAAAAGCTGCGCGATTCATTTATAACCAGTAAAGAGGCACAGATTCACCTACTGAACTTTTGCATCGCGCAGTACTTCAGCCTTTATCTATCCGATCGAAACTGCACCGCTTGAAATTCTTCTAGTTTCTTCTGCACAAATCATTTAAGCTTAACTCTGAAGACTTCGTCAATATAAGCCACTCCAGAATAACCCGCCGTAAACATCCTCTCACACGTGATAAATTTTTTGTTGCAAAAACACATTCTATTTTTCTTTTTTTCCGCGAGAAGTGCGCGAATGGAATGCACTTGACGCTTCAAATTGTAATGCAGCCAACAGTCCTCAAATTTTTGGAGCTTGCCGAGCTGTGTATATTGCCACAAAACTGACTAAATATTGTTAAAATGTTTGTGTTATAAACTTTGTTCTGTATAACTGATTACCTCGAATTTGTTAGTTCTTGTCTTGCTTTAACTAGACCCATCCTTTTCATTGTACAACTGCTTACTGTTCTATAACTGTTTAATCTGGAAGCTATGCATTTTTTGAAGTGCGCTTACCCCTGTAAAAACTCCGCTTGGGGCTGACAGTATATCGAAATAAAAGAAAAATAAAAAAATAAAATATAGATTATGACAAAGTGCAGTTTGAGCCATTTAAATTAATATGATAAGAACCACACCAGCACCACTACTGTATCGCGGGTATCAGTTAAAACGGCAAAAATAAGATGCGAAGCCATTCAGGCAACTGCGGATGCCTTCACGCGGCCGATGGGCGCCAACGCTGTCGCTCAACAACATAGCTAAGTTCCCCCCTTACCATCTAGGGGATCTAGCCTAGTTCGTCCACTTCCTGCATATATACGGCGTCTTCTAGAAAAATTCGCACCTTACGCGACAACCTGCCTTGTAGTCGTTGCTGCAAACCTTCGAAAATAAATGGCAAGCCCCTCACGATGTGTGAACCGTATGTCTCCTCGGATTACGCGCACGCACTCTGCCACGCTGCTTTCTGAAAAAAAAATATACTGTTCGACAACGATGCAGAAGTCTTGCTGAAAACCCAACAGAATTTAGCGTAAGTGAATTATCAAGCAGATTTCTCGAATTCATTTGGAATGGACCAGCATAGTCGCTTCCAACCGTCGACATCCGATGAGATGACTGCGGCAATTTCATTGACCCTCTGCCCTGTAGCGTAGTACCCCATGGCAGCGAAGTTAATAGTCGGAAGGACCGTTCTACGATTATACCTCCATGAATTGTAATCATAGGCCTAGATACTCGATTTACGGCAGACCTTGCTAAAGTAATCTTGTACTACAGTAAGACCAGCCACGGTACGACAACTGCCTGCCGTCCACAGGCCAGCATACCGACGCAACGCTTACAACATAATCGTCAGCATGCTAGTCTTCTACGCTGACACTGAAGCACCTGTATAGATCTGTGCAGGTCTGCAAGATATGTAACACCATCGTGCTGCCCTTCGCCACGCGGAGTGATCGTACGGATGTAACGCTGCCAGGTTCCCGGTCATGCCGTAGTTTTCCTATTAGAAATTTGGTTATTTTACTCTCCAAAAAACAACTCGCTTTTCGGAGAATCTGCGTGCTTGCTAGCCTGACTACCGCCTCGCGGAGAACTGTAGTGAAGGGGTGTGCGCCTGTCCTGAGACATGCACGACTTACATAGTTGTCCCCATAACACACTCTGGGTCTGTACACCTATGCAGCTGTTTCTTTTTAGAATTTTGGACCGATGATAATATTGCGCTTGTGCTGCCGCGGTGGCAAAGTGGTTATGGCGCTCGGCTGCTGGGACGAAAGACGCGGATCTGATCCCGGCCGCGGAAGTCGAATTTCGATGGAGGCGAAATTCTGGAGGCCCGTGTGCTGCGCGATGTCAGTGAACGTCAAAGAACCCCAGGTGGTCGAATTTTCCGGAATCCTTCACTACGGCGTCTCTCATAGCCTGGGTCGTTTTGGGAAGTTAAACCCTCATTAACCAAACCAAACCATATTGCGCTTGTATACACGCGGAAGCTGAGCACTCACCGAAGGCATGTGGTCACACCAGACATAGTTGCGGAGACCAAGTGGTTGAGGTCCCCGTACGTTGGAGTAGTGAGCTTCAGCGTCCGGAAGCAGATGTCATAGAGCGCCTCGTTGTCGATGCAGAAGGTCTCGTCGGTGTTCTCCACAAGCTGATGCACAGAAAGGGTAGCATTGTAGGGCTCGACGACGGTGTCCGAAACCTACAGAAAACGGCAGAAGGACAGCGATTACCAGGTGCAGGCAAGCATTAATTCGAACTCTACGAAAACAAAAAGCAAAAAAGCAAAAGATCACATATTTTATGTAAAGCTTCGGTCACCGTTACCGTGAACACGCGAGCGAATTCTGTTCGATGTTATTCTGATACTTCCTTGCGCGATTCGAGCGCTCTTCACCGCTATTAAGAAAACGAAAGTAGCAGATGACGCGATACAACAACACGCGCCGCGAAGGCGTGTAAATGACGTGGTGCACAGGAAGGACATGAACCCCTGTTCGTGCTGACGCCAATCAGCGCTGTAGCACAACGACGTCTAAATTTATTCTGATGGGTATTGTCACACACCTTTGGAGAGGGCACTACACTGTAGGTGTTCATGATGCGATCGGGGTACTCTTCACGGATCTTCGAGATGAGCAGTGTGCCCATGCCAGATCCAGTACCTCCGCCCAGAGAGTGGGTCAGCTGGAATCCCTGCAGGCAGTCGCAGGACTCCGCTTCCTTGCGCACGACGTCGAGCACCGAGTCCACCAGTTCGGCACCCTCGGTGTAGTGGCCCTTAGCCCAGTTGTTGCCCGCACCTCCCTGACCTGAAGGGGGAACATTGTCAGAGGCGTACACTTGTGCAAACTCTATTATGAAGGAAATCAATACTAGAACATGCAATTAAGGAAAGCAATGCACTGGGCGAAATGCACACAGCAGCCTGGAACGCAGAAAAAACTAGACTTATGCTTTGTGGTGGACGTAGCGAGTAGAGGGATAAGCAACGCACAACACAGTAGAAGTTAAAAGCTTGCGCAAGTTTACGATAATGTGGCGTGTGAAAGAAGTTGAAAATATATGTTCACGTCTGCAAACAATTCAACAAGTCATGGCTTGTATTGTACTCGGTTACAGAACCCAATCTCTCCAACGAGTCACTATGTAAACGGGTGACAAATGACGTGAACACCGGGGCGGGAGAACCGCCTCCTGTGCTCATATCCTGTATTATATCTGCCTGTAATCTTTTGTTTTATGCCGGATTGTCCCCGCAGAGGGCCACCTCCCTTCCTTGTGTAATGCGCCACCTATCCGTTTTGCTGAGTGATGTGGTGTTGTGTCAAAGGCGGATGGAAGCTTTTGTAGCGATTGCTACGCTAGGGTATAGCCGGCCCATTTCGGGTAAGCGTGTCTAGTCACTACTGCTAATGAGCCACTAAATGCACCGAGCCAGGGGGGAACGAACGCAGCCGCCGCCGCGAGAGAACGTCAGTGCATCGGCTCCGCCAATTTTTGGCTGGAGCCACGGATCTTCGACCGCAACCCCGTCAACACAGCCGCGTTTGACTTCCCGAAGTCGACAGCTACCTGTGCATACCTCTCGCACACAGGTGGGGCAAAATTTAGGCCTTTTAGGGCCGATCTTCACTTGGGTATTGTGGCGGCGGCGCTAGGCCTAACGGCTACGCCGGCGCCCGGCCGGGTGTGAGTCGCCCACCCGCGGCAAGATGGCTTCGCCAAACCTACAACGTGGCTACGACCCCGACCGCGGCGGCTGCGTTTTTATGGAGGAAAAACGCTAAGGCGCCCGTGTGCTGTGCGATTTCAGTGCACGTTAAAGATCCCCAGGTGGTCGAAATTATTCCGGAGCCCTCCACTACGGACCTATTCGTTCCTATCTTCTTTCACTCCCTCCTTTATCTCTTCCCTTACGGCGCGGTTCAGGTGTCCAACGATATATGAGACAGATGCTGCGCCATTTCCATTCCACCAAAAACCAATTATTATTATTATTACGACCCCGACGCCATGGCCTGGTCCGAGGTTCCAGCAAATCCAGCGCCTGATAGCCCGGACTCTGCGCCCATCAAGAACTTGAAGTTATTCAACCTAGTGGAACGCCGCTCCCGCAAGCGAAACGCTAACTCCAAGAAAGCGGACGCCACGTCGCCAGGCCGCTCAACACGGCACAACGCTGCTGCGCGCGCTGCAGCGCTTCACGGTGGGCCCCAGGGACCTGCTTGGAAACCAAAGCCGCTTCCGCGGCTTCATCCCGAAGACATCGTTGTCATCCTGAAGCTCCGGGTGACCGTCGCTCTGAAGGATGTCTTTCAACATGGTGAGCTGGGAGCAGCGTTCGCAGCCTACCTCGGCACCAAGGCCGCAGCATCGCTCAGCCTGCTCCCCACATGGGAGCAAAACCTGATCGTGGCAGGCACCCGAGAGCCAGCTCTCTATGCACGGCCACTTGAAGCTCACTGGTGACGTGTGCCGCGGCGTCATCACCGTGGCCAAGCACGAGACCAGTGAGTCCCTGCAAAACAAGATCCAGTGGCGTGCTGGAGAGCTTGCCGATATCCGCAAGCTTGGAACATCAGACGTCGCGGCGCTCACCTTCGTGGGCAAGGTGGTGCCGCGATACGTTCATTACTACTCAGAAGTCACCCTTGTACGTGCATATAAGAAAACGATCCCGGCCTGCGTGCGGTGCGGTACTGTGGGACACCGAGCGGACACATGCCCCTGCCCGGATCAAAATTGTGGCCTTTGTGGCCGTGCGGTGTCGACCGTCGACGGGGTGAAGACACCGCATGAGTGTACTCCGTCCTGTGCAGCCTGTGGGCAAGCCCACGCCACCAACTCCCGGGACTGCACGGGGAAATTCAGGCAGCTCAAGGTGCCCGGCCGCAAGGCTAGGCGCCCAGAGCTCCCTGGAAAACAGCGACCTGGCCGGCAGCCAAGTCATCCCAATTCAGGTGCCGGTGGCCGAACGCCGCGTGGGGCTGACGCCATCGACAACAAAACGTCATCATCATCATCCTCGGTGAAGTCACCGCCCGGGAACAAGACTACGCCCCCACCGCCACCGCCCAGCGGCAGGAACGCTGGCCACCTTCCGGCGCTCAAGACAAATGGCGCTGCCGGCGCCCGGGCATCAGCGTCTCAACACGGCAAACAGCAGGTGAGAAGCTGGGCTGAGATCGCCTCCTCCTCCTCCCATTCCCCCTCCTCCCCATTTACCGTCTCCGCACTCGACGCGGAATACAAAAAACAGATCGACGTGCTCCGGGCACAGAATGAGCTTTTGCTCAATAAAATTCAAAATTTAGAATCAAAATTGGCGTCCGCCGCTCCGAGCCCGCACAACTCGGACGCAATGGAAAGCGACGCGGAGATCTCGCCTGCCCTCGTGACAGCCATCTCCGCGATGGAGGAGCACTTAACCTCTAAATTACGAGCTATGATCGAGACCGCCATGGACCAAATCTTGACCAAGGTCACATCTGCCGTCCCTGCGGTAGTGTCAAAACACATGTTGGACAACCCCCGACTCCTCAGTCCGACGGGGCCCATTAGGGACGTATCCCGTCCTTCAAAATTCAACCGCCTGATTATTGATTCGGACAATGAAGACAGCTGCCCCGCTCCTTCCATCATCACCCCCTTGGTGGCGCAAGTAGCTGGCTCTGGGGAAGCCAATCCCTCCTCCTCCCCCTCAAGAATTTTAAATCATGGCGAGACACCTTAATCAAAGGAGTTCTGCCATCTCCAATTCGGCCATATCAACTTCCATAACACAATGGAACTGTAGAGGCTTTAAAAACCGCACTAAGCGGGCCAATTTCCGCCTCTACCTTGAAACCTTCGAGTCCCTACCAGCCGTGGTTGCCCTCCAGGAGCCAGGCCTGGGCGCCACACTTTCAAATTACACGACGTTCCAACAGGATCCCGCGTCATGTCTTCTCGTTCACAAAGCCTACACAGCCAACTTTGTGGATCTCGACCTCAAGCTCGAGTATTCTTATGTAATGGTGACTATCCTACCACTCCGCCGCAGGGACCCGCCGTCGCATATGCTCAACGTGTACTGCGCTCCCAAACTCAAGCGAGTGACTTTTGCGGACCTCTTTAGCCGCGCGCTAAGAGTAGCGGGCCGCGATCCCCTGCTGATTGTGGGCGTCTTTAACGCTCCCAGTCAGCTGTGGGGGTATCGCAAGGAGGAGTCGCGCGGACGTAGGCTGGCGGAGCTTGCGTCCACGTTGGGCCTCACCCTCCACACGGACCCCATCCACCCAACACGGCTAGGAAACTCCGTGACACGGGATACGTGCCCGGACTTAACCTTCACTCGCAACATACGACACGCAGACTGGCTCAACACCGAGGAGACCCTCGGTAGCGACCACTGCATCGTTAACACTTAAACTACGCACACGCCCCCTCAAGCGTCCCAGAACACAAGCCCGTATCCCAGATTTGACGAAATTCCGGAAAAATTTTACCTCACTTGATAATACACCCATTTTCGCGCAAGGCTACACAGCACGGTCCCAACAGCTGCTGGCACATCTTTCCTCGCATGAAACACACATCCAGCTCTCAGAGGCGGTCATGGACGTGGATAACCACCTTCTACACCTCTGGGAAGCCCGTCGCAGCCTCGTCCGCCGTTGGCGACGCCAAAAACACAATAGAAAGCTTAAAGCTCGAATTGCCGAGCTTACCCAGAAAGCGGCAGAGTACGCGGCCCAACTCGCCGACTCCAACTGGGTAGATAGATGCAACACGGCCGCGCGACAAATGTCCAGCCGAAACACGTGGCGTCCCTTTCGAGCCCTAATCGACCCCACCCAAACACGAACCGAAACACAAAAACATTTGCAGCGAGCCATGCACGCTTTTCCCGGCAACACGACTCAACTGGCACAGAAACTTCGGGACCAGTATCTGTGTACAGCCCAAGACCCCCGTGGATCTGCGTACTCTTATGCAGGCAGAGAAAACACGGAGCTGGATCAACCTTTCCAGCTCCATGATCTGCGGGCGGCTCTCGCCAAAATGAAACGGGGCACTGCGCCAGGACGGGATAAGGTCACCGTCAAGCTTTTGACGAACCTGCCCGACATGGCATACCAGTTCCTCCTGGAATATGTCAATGCTATCTGGCGCGGGGACAACCCCCTGCCAATCGAATGGAAAACGGCTTTCGTTATTTTATTCCTAAAGCTGGCAAACCAATTGACACAGATAACCTCCGCCCCATCTCTCTCACCTCATGTGTGGGCAAACTAATGGAGACGATGCTGCGGGATTGGTTATCTACATATCTTGAACACAAACATGTCTTTGCGAGCACCATGTTCGGATTCCGCCCACACAGATCCGCACAGGATGTCCTCCTGCAACTCAATCGGGAAGTCCTTGACCCCCTCGAATGCCCCCATAATGACCCGGTAGTACTCGCCTTGGATCTTAAAGGGGCATTTGACAATGTAACACATCATATCATACTCACTAACCTAAGTCACACCGACTGTGGCCTCAGCACATTCCGATACATAAGCCAATTTTTAATGGATCGTCATTCCTACATTCGAATTCAAGATAGAGAGCATGGTTTTTACCTACTCGGCACGCGGGGAACCCCTCAAGGCGCGGTACTTTCCCCGCTGCTCTTCAATCTGACCATGATGCACCTGCCGGCCCAGCTGGGTGGTGTCGCCGGCGTGCAGCACGCCCTGTACGCCGATGACATCACTCTGTGGGCCACACAGGGCAGCACAGGGGACATTGAAACCAGCCTGCAAACAGCGGCGACGATAGTAGACCGCTACGCCCGCCGCTGCGGTCTTCAATGTTCCCCTCAAAAATCGTAATTTGTGTACCTCCGCCCCTCACAGAAGTGCACAACTAAAATATCTCTTTCTCTCGAGAGTGGTCCCATACACGAAAGTGATGAGATACGGGTACTCAGACTCTACATCCACAAACACAGGCGGCCAGACAGTACATTGGCCAAACTCCGTAAGGTGGGGGACCAGGTGGGCCGCATGGTCCGCCTGGTTTCAAACAAACGTGGAGGGTTACGAAGTAAGGATGCCTTGCGGCTGGCAAACGCCTTCGTAACTAGTCGAATTCTCTATTCGACTCCTTATCTCCACCTACGGAAACAAGAGGAAGACGCCCTTGAGGTCATCCTTCGCAAAATTGTTAAACGTGCCCTTGACCTCCCCATCACTACTTCAAACAGCCGGCTTATGGCCCTTGGGGTGGTGAATACTTTCCGGGAGCTCTGGGAGGCGCACCTTACAAACCAGTACACGCGCTTGTCGCTAACGGAGTCGGGTCGCCGCCTTCTTGCTTGACTCCATATCCAACACACCCCTCCAATGGAAGACAGGTTTCACATCCCGGAACTGTGGAGACGTGCCCTCCACGTGCGGCCTCTTCCAGCAAACATGTCACATGAAGACCATAATGGTCGGCGCCTGGCACGAGCGGAAGCGCTAGCCCGATATTATGGCAACAAAACAGGTGTATACTACGTGGACGCCTCCGGCCCTCACCACGGGGGATGGTACACGGCCGCGGTAGTTCACAACAGCAACACAGTTAACGGCCTCACTTTCAGAGCCCGCAGTGCAACATAAGCAGAAGAGGTCGGGATTGCTCTCGCGGCCTCACATTCCAATTCAAAATACATAATCACCGACTCGCGAGGGGCCTGTCGGAACGTCGAACAAGGCTGCACTCCCCTCCTAGCCTATCGAATATACCAAAATTGCATACGGGATACGGACCCCCGCACACCGTCACCTCATATGGGCCCCTGCTCATCAGGGATTGGCAGGAAACGAGGCAGCAGACGCAGCCGCCCGCGCGCTCTCACCGGGCTGTTTTCTCCTCCCCACCTGATCAAGAACCCGATGTTAATCCGGTCTATACGTTCAAAAATATCGCAACCCACTATCAAGATAGCCATCGCCTTTACCCTAGCCCATGTAAAGGCCTCAAGAAGGCGGATGAGCGGCTCCTTCTCCACCTCTTCACCAATACATTGCTGTGCCCGGCAGCCCTAAAGTATTTCGACCCCTCCTTTAGCAGCAACTGCCCGCACTGTAGCGCGGTGTCTTCGGACACCTATCACATGGTGTGGGCCTGCCCCTCCAACCCGGCCATTCCCCCCATCCCCAACCCAACCCGGGAGGACTGGGAGGCGACCCTGCTCGGCTGCCACGACTTACAGGCCCAACACGCCTTAGTCGGGTGCGCCCGGGCGGCGGCTACCGAAACTGGGGTCCCAAACTAGGGACCTCCACCTAGTGTTTGTAAGGATCGGTCCATTACGGACTGATCCAAACACCTCCGGTCCGTTCTGAATAAATGTTTTCACCACCACCACCACCGAGCCATAGGTGTTCCGCCGCTGCGCCGCGCCGCACCTTTCCTAAAAATTCGATTTTCAAGTTGCTCTTGCTGTTTTTCTTCTTTCCATCCCTCCTTTATCCCTTCCATTATGGGCCGGTTCTAGTGTCCACCGAGACATGAGACAGTTACTGCGCCATTTCTTTTCCTCAAAACCAAACAAAACAAGTGAGCCGCCGGCGCTCATTTGGTTCATTGGTGTTTACAACGTAGAAGCCGTTCATTTTTACGAAAGGAAACGCGCACAAGTGGCTCCCTGGGCCAGTGGACACCTCAATTTCGCTTTCGTGTAACGTGGCGCTGGCATCCAACTGCAAAAACTTAATTTGGATTAGTTTTATGTTCTTATTGTGTAAATAGTTTGTACATATTACTTCTCCCCTGTCCTCTATTCCTGTCCCCTCACCTCTTTCATTTCATTTCTCCATTCTGCCTGCTGTCCTTTATTTTCGCTGCCCCAGCTCAGGTGCTTCAGTATCGATGGCAGATGCCGGGGCTAGCAAAAATCTTTTCCTTCCTTTTTACTATTATTTTTAATAAAACCACTACCACCACCACCATTAGTTTTATGAGACAGATACTGCGCCATTTCCTTTCCCCAAAAAAACCCATTATTAATTATTAGTTTAGTTAATCCAGGATATACAAAGCGAAAGGTGTCGGCGTTCACTGTGTGTTGACAATGTTCAAGACGGCATTGGCTTTGAACAAAGGAAGGGCGCATAACTGGCTGCCTGGGTATATGGACGCCGCATTCGTGCTTTGACGCATGTGTCAGCGGTGAGACAGAGATGTGGCCTGAATGCAATAGTGCTGACAGCGTTGGGTCTGACATGCGGCAGTGAAGCAATGGCTAGGCCGTAGCGTTCGTTTGGTTATAAATATCTCGCGATCAACCATTAATTGCATGCCACCTCCCATGGTGATAGGGAGGGCGCGCTGCCTACACACTGTGGGGAACGCAATCAAAGCAGTCTTTTGCAGTAGACACCAACGCCAGGTACATGAAACCGAGATTTAGGTCTCCACTAACCCACGGAGCCGGTTGTGCGCCGCGGTGGCTCAGGGGTTTGGGCGCTCGGCTACTGATCCGGAGCTCTAGAGCACTAGGGCATATAATCAGACTTGCGATGATTATATGCCCACTAGATCCATGCGAATGTCCGGACCCCGTAGAGTATCTGTTACAGGTCCAAACGGACTTATTTTTGGAAATGTGGCGGAGAGTTTGAAGGATGCTTCACTACCGCCATCGGTTGGCCCGGTATTGCACTATCTCCAGGATCGGCCTTGTCTTTAGCGCGTCTTTACTATCCTGTCTTTCTATCCCATCTTTCAACTCTCCTACTATCTGCACGTGGTAGCGATTGTGGCTCGGCTAAAGCCAGTGAGCAGGCCTGTGCACTTTCCTTTTCTTTCTTCCTGGCAACAACAGACAGACAGATCCGGAGCTCCTGGTTCGAACCCGGCCGCGGCGGCTGCGTTTTCATGGTAGAAAAACGCTAAGGCGCCCGTGTGCTGTGCGAGGTCAGTGCACATTAAAGATCCCCAGGTGGTCGAAATTATTCGGTAGCCCTCCACTACGGCACCTTTTTCTTCATTTCTTCTTTCACTCCCTCGTTTATTCCTTCCCTTACGACGCGGTTCAGGTCTCCAAGGATATACGAGACGGATACTGCGCTATCTTCTTTCCACAAAAAGCAATTATTATTTTTATTATTACGCCTATCCTTTCGTGAAAATGAACGGCCTTTTCAAAGTTGTCAACGCCAATCAAACTATGAACACCGTCGGCTGACTAGTTTTGTTTGGTATATGAGGAAAGGAATTGGCTCAGTATCCGTCTCGCATATCTCGGTGGACACCCGAACCGCGCTGTAAAGGAAGGGTAAAGGAGACAGGGAAAGAAGAGAAAACTCAAAACTGAAAGTTGGATTTTGAGGAAAGGCGTGGCACTGTGCAGCGGCGCAACAGATGTGGCTCGGTGCTACTAGTGGCGCAAGCACAGTAGTCACTAGGGAGCGAAAGAGAGAGAAATATACGTGGTGTGGCGCGCGTTGTGACGTTATATGCTTCCTCGGAGCACCGCCACGGCGGAATCTCATGTTTACGGCCAGTAAAGCTTTTGTTTTAAAACCCCCTTTGATTGCCTTCCGCACTTTGTAAATGCAGCGAGTCCACCCTGCCTCTGTCTCAGGTGGCAATTGGTGATCACGAGAGGTTGATCACCCAATGAACGCTGCGGCCTATTGCTGCTGTGCCGCGTGTCTACCACGAAGTTTTCAGTGCTAATGTATGCAGCCCACTTTTCTTCACCATCGTCACGTACCTCGAAGGGCGAGTGAAGCGTCCACTGACCCGGGGAGCCAGTTTACGCACTTACTTAAGAGTCTTTAACGGTGTCCACGCCAATGAACACATTGAACGCAGACAGCTTTTGCATTGTATATCCTCGATTAATGGAGCTAACAATAATTGGTTTGGGGGGAAAGGAAATGGCGCAGTATCTGTCTCATATATCGGCGGACACCTGAACTCCGCCGTAAGGGAAGGGATAAAGGCAGAAGTGAAAGAAGAAAGGAAGAAAGAGGTGCCGTGGTGGAGGGCTCCGGAATAATTTCGATCACCTGGGGGTCTTTAACGTGCACTAACATCGCACAGCGGCAGTGCGAGCAAAAAGAGAGGCTTCCTTCATGACTTTCAAGGATTGGCTACAAGTGCTACTTAAGGAGTTACCAGTAAATCTAGAAAAAATAACATGTTTCATAACTGTACATATATGCAAGCTATCCTCAAATTGTTTACCTCAATACCGCACCTGTGGCCTAGTGGTTTGAGCAACCGCCTCGCATGCGGGAAGTCCAGGGTTCGGTCCCCAGTGCCCCTGGGTACCCACCAGTGATATAATAGGCACAATGTTCGCTTTGCCTGATGCTCAGATTTTTTAGTGAAATGCTTCGGAAATGGGTCTCTGACCCCATCTTACGTTTTATTTTCATTTTATTTTTGAAATGGCGCATATGTTGCCTCTCTCGTTGTATGCTCTTTTCACGGCGCACTATATTCTTGATGAACCGCATAGCTTGCGTCTCAGTCTTGGTGGAGTAGGTTTCGCAAGGAATTGATGAGAATGCCCATAGATCAAACTCGAAGTACATGATTCCGTGACTTTATTAAACTCACTGCCACTCGGACTGGATTATAATCAGCGAGGATTCGCTGTGCGTACAGAGATGTGCGTACAAATTTAGCCAGTTGTGCGCTTTTAGGATTAGTCTATACTGTGTGCTCTTGTGGGTGTGTTTATGTAGTAGGTTTTAAGCAGAGCCGCACCTTACCGAACACAAAGTTGTCCGGCCGGAAGAGTTGTCCAAAAGGGTCCCGAGCGGACTGCGTCCACGGTTCCCGGCTCCAGGTCAACCAGGATGGCCCGAGGCACGTATTTACCTCCTCAAAAAAAAAATATCACTTAGGGGCAACAAACATACCGTGGAGTTATTAAAAGTACCTGCGTCACAACAAAGCCAGTTAAAGAAGCAATGAAAATAGAGCGCGCCAACTGAAGATGCCATAGCAAAATAAAAGCGGCACTACTAGGACCTTGCGCCACCTCACGGTTTTTAAATAGCAGATCCAATTATGTTTAATCAAAGATTTCAATAACTTTGAGCAGAAAAACACAAGGTGAAATGCTGATAGATAATTTGAGATGGATCAAAATGACGCTACCACATTAACGTCCTGTTGCAACTCCTGTTGCGATTCTGTTCCGTATTACGAAACTTACAGTGTAGTATATGGGATTAACTTTCCGAATACTGTACATGGGCTGTGATCAACGCGGCAGTGCAGGCCTCTGGATAAATTTGCACCACCTGGGATTGAATTACGCGCAATAAGATCGCAGAACACACGGCTCTTTAGAATCTTGCCTCCATAGAAATGCGTCTACCGAATCATAGATTTCATGATGGCGCCCCTCCCAAATGAAGCACAGCGGCGGTATTAGCATACATAGAGTTAAAAACGCCTTACAAACTCACTGCAGCAAGAGAAAACGTTGGAGAGGGGAGACTTACTATGTCCTCGTCAAACCTGACGAGGGAATTCAGAACTCGGGTTCGAACCCGACCGCGGCGGTTGCGTTTTTATGGAGGCAAAACGCTAAGGCGCCTGTGTGCTGTGCGATATCAGTGCACGTTAAAAACCCACAGGTGGTCGAAATTCTTCCGGAGCCCTCTACTACGGCACCTCTCTCTTCCTTTCTTCTTTCTCTCCCTCCTTTATTCCTTCCCTTACGGCGCGGTTCAGGTGTCCGCCGATATATGAGACGCACTGCGCCATTTCCTTTCCCCAAAAACCAATTATTATTATTCAGAACTCATTCTCGTTGTTAACAATCATTGCCTATGAGAAAAAAGCCTTTGATAAAGAACGTTCAAACTAATCCCTGCGGGACTTCTGGCAATGCAACCTGAAAAGCTGCAACGGCCTAACATAACATGCCGCAAGCAGAAGAGGACACTAGACGTTGCACTGTGATCTAACTAAAAATGCGCGATCGGTTGTACAATTTAAAGCTCAAAGATCAAGGGCCTGCCGCTGAAGAAGCTCCATTGAGAGTCCAGATAACAGCTTAACACCACAAACAGCGCTGTTAAGACAGGACCGAGAATAAGACACCCATACACACAGCATTTGGTTTTGTCTTTCGCTTGCTGTTTTTGTTGAAGTCATCTGCCAACCGGCCCGGCAAATTTCCGTAATGCTTAGCAGCGCGAAACAGCCGCAAGGCAAGTTCAACGCGACGGGCAAGCTTCAAAGTGAATTTATCAACCGAAATACTGCCAGACGCGTACCGGAGGCCTCATTGTAGTAGACATTGATGCGCTCTAACTGGAGGTCCAAATCGCCATGGTACGCCCCGCTTGGATCGATGCCGTGCTCATCAGAAATCACCTCCCAAAACTGCAGACGGGAAAAGATATCAGTAATCAGAGTGGCGTCACATCGCGCAGTGGGGACAGTCAAAGCATATTTACAGGCTGGAATTCACACTGAAAGCAACATAACTGCTACAGTTACGGTTGTCAACTGGTGTTTGTAGTCAACTCGTCAACTGCCATCGATTCTCACGCATCATGTGTTTTGCTGATGGCGGAAAGCCGGCAGGACCTAAGACCACTTGAGGCCTTTGAATTACGTCATACGCGAAAACTAGGTCATACGAAAAAAAATTCCGGCAAAGAATCCTCGCCGATCGCTTTGCGGAAGTCATTTGCCATAAGACTGTTCCATGTCACCTCTCTGCCGAGACCGATTGTCTCGAATTTTCTTACAACCGGGAATAACGTCTGAGCTATATGGCATAAAACAACAAACGCTCACAAAGTGCGAGCAGTTATTAAAAGGTCAGAGCGAGAACAGCGGTCAGGAATAAGAGAGTCGATGCGCATTAGGGCACATTATTGTCCCACACAAAGAAGCCACAACTAAGAACTAAAGCAGTACGTCTGCTAAAAGCCGCGACTGCTTCACAGGTAATTACTTTCGCCTGTATTCTGAAACGAGATTCTAGAACGCGGCGTTTAGGACGAAACGTAATCGCCAACGTAAAACGCGCCGGAACAGGCACTGGGACCGAATGGCTATCGCGATCCTTTGAGCCGTGAAATAACCCACAAGGTGGTAGAGGTGGCTTACCTTCGCCCCAATCTGGTTGCCACACTGGCCTGTCTGGATGTGTACTATCTCGCGCATGTTTGATGTCACTCCGTGACACAGCTGTCAAGATGCCGACTGGCTGCCCGGGTCAAGGGTCCACTTATTCGTAGCCTTGCGCCGCATCAACGCTCACTTCTTCTTCAACAGTACATGCTCCTATGTGTACGCGTGTCAACTCAATAGCACCTAAGAAAGTGCCACAGCCTGTTGCT
Source organism: Amblyomma americanum (assembly GCF_052857255.1). Classification (NCBI taxonomy): domain Eukaryota; kingdom Metazoa; phylum Arthropoda; class Arachnida; order Ixodida; family Ixodidae; genus Amblyomma; species Amblyomma americanum. Next base: position 78,832,244 of record NC_135503.1, on the reverse strand, counting down.
GCCATGGTAAATGCGTTTCTGAGCTCATATATAAGACCTTCAGTTCACGTACCGGATTCCGTGAAAAGGATATGCGCCGTACAACGCGTACTATTTCTCGTTTCGGAAGGTATCCGACCGAACGGGGTTCTCTCAACTGGCTGCAGGGGCAAACTCGTCTTCTTCTGCTTTCTTTTCTCGGTGCTCGAAATTAGTTTCACTCGAAGGAACTCCGCGTGCATTCTTGAGCATCTTTTTCCATTTTTGTAAGTTTTCGACTCGTGCACGTGCGGTCGGTGCTAAAATTTGAAGCCAACCGAAAGATTGTAAGACTTTGATTCATCATCATCATCAGCAGCAGCAGCAGCCTGACTGTAGCCCCCAGAGGTTGGAGACCTCAGTCCATGGCCTCATTAGCTTTTCCAATAGGGTTTTGCTGGTCGATCAGTCTGCGCTGGTCATCCTGGTGTGTGCTCTCGTAACAGCGGCTTCCCATTGGAAGGGAGGGGTTGGGTGTGGGTATGAGAGGTTGGGTTGGGGTTTGGGTGGGTCATTATTATCATCGTCGTCATCAGCCTGACTACGCCCAATGCAAGGCAAAGGCTTCCCCCATGCCTCTCCAATTATCCCTGTCCTTTGCCAGCTGCTCCCACCTTATGCCTGCAAACTTAATCGCACTCGCCCACCTAACCTTCCGCCAAACGTTGCCAGGTTGAGACTGGGTGGTTATGTGCCAATATATGCCTGGTGAACTGCAAGCTATTTACACAGACAATTTGCGCAGTATTTGTTCACTCTGGCAGTGATTTTACTAGGTATAATGTTCGATACTTTTGATGGATCATGGAATGCTTTAGTAAATGTGAATTCACAATACGGGCCTCTTGCCGTTCCTTGGTCCGGGCGGCGTTCTGCTTTCGGTGCGTTAGGTATGCACACTGCCCGCAGAAAATTGTCTGATGTTGGTGAACGTAGCACGGCGACAGGCCGTGCGTATGCCTTATCCACTTACAGCCGCTTGCTCCGACCTCCAGCATCACAGGTGCTGATAACAGGATTAGATATGCGCATGACCTTTCACTGTGCGACGTTCACCAACATGGCAGTCAAATATCCGGGGTCCGCCGTCAGAAAAAAGGATATCGGAATTTCTGCTGGTGCCCCGCCGCGGTGGCTCAGTGGTTAGGGCGCTCGACTACTGATCCGGAGTGCCCGGGTTCGAACCCGACCGCGGCGGCCGCGTTTTTATGGAGTAACTGATAGTAGAACGTCACGTGAAGCCTGTTTCGCGACACAAAACTGGTCTCCAGATTTTCTTTTTTTGTAATTGTCGAGTTTAGCGTCTAGAAGCGACACATGGGGTAGTAGTAGTAGAAAACATTTATTCCAAAAAGGTATTATAGAGAGGCGAAAATACATATTTTGGGTGGAGTCCTTATTTCAGGACCCCAATGTCCACCGCAGTTGCTCTTGCTTGGGATATCAGCTTTCGCTGCGTCGCCAAGTCAGAGCTAAGCAGGGCAGACTCCCACTATTCCTCGGAGTGATGTTTGTCTAGTTCGGGGGGTTTGGGACCGGAGCAGCCCCATGTTACATGATATGTTGTTGGAATTCCGCCACACCAGGGGCAGATGCTGTCATATCTGTCTGGGAAGATGATGTGGTACTTGTGTAAGTTAGGAAAGGTGTTCGTCTGTAGTTGTCGCCATTCCCTCGCCTCTGCAGCCGTTAGCTTACGGTGTGGTGGGGGATAGACTTGTCTTTGTGTTCAGAGAAGGAGACGCTCGCCGTACGTAGATGGGAGAGGGGTGAGGTCGGGGAGTTTAGTCGCTCGGTTAGTATATCCTCGAGCTAGACTGTCCGCGGCCTCGTTTCCCTCGAGCCCCTCGTGCCCAGGAGTCCAAGTGATTTGGTGCTTGCATGTGGAATTTTGAACTTGTGGGGTAGTCAGAATGGGAGCGACGGAGTGTGGAAGTCTGCCAGGGAGGAAGAGGCGACACGCGGACTGGGAGTCGGTAATAATTTTTAACTCATTGCCCGTATCATCGCCGTGCTGGATTGGGAGGGCAATTGCAGCAGTTTCTGCTACTGTGGGAGAGCAGTTTCGTAGGGAGGCGCTGGCGATTTCCTTGAAATTGGTGTCCAAGACGACCGCCACTGCGTTTGTTGAATCGGCTCAAAATGCTGTATACGTCCACGCAGCCATGTACCCCGGTTCAACATGGGGTATGACGAACACCGTAGTGGAGGGCTGCAGAATAATTTAGCCCAAATGGGGCTCTTCAACATGCGCCACTTGTCGCTGCAGCACACGGGTATTTTTGTATTACGCCTCCATCGAAATATAGCCGCCGCGGCAGGAATCGAACTCGCGACCTTGGTATCAGCAGACGACCGCCAAAGGCACTGCGGCGTCACCGATATGGGGTTCAACGTGTAAACAGACCTTAACATAACGTAAGAGGAACAAAAATGGAGCCGTCCTCAATAGTCATAGATATCCGCATACCTAGTGTACAAAATTAAGCGAAAAATGGTTGCATTTCCGCCTTCCCCGTACTGGGCATCAAAACAGGTGTTTAAAATAATTTCCTGTGAATTAATCATCAGGCCCCTGCAGCAAAAGAGACAATTCCTTACCAGCATTTGTAACGGTGGAAGAGAGAGAGAGAGAAAACTTTATTGGGAATATATATGGAGGAAGTATGAGAGGGCCCTGAAGGGACCCTCCCTTACAAACACTAGGTGGGCTCCTCGTTACAGGAGCCCATTGGCCTCCAGGGCTGCTCGGGCTCGGACGACTAGGGCCTTTTGGCTCGTTAGGTCGGAGCAGTTGAGCAGGGCTGCCTCCCAGTCCTCCGGGTTGGGGTTGGGTTTGGAATCTAGGTTCGGGGTTGACTGGTATGCCCACACCATGTGGCAGATATCCGAGGACTTCTCCTCACAGTGTGGGCATTTTCCCGTGCAAGCGGGATCAAAGAATTTCAGAACTGCCGGGCACAGCAGAGTTTTGGTGAAGAGACGGAGGAGAATGTGTTCCTCCGTCTTAGTGAGGTCCTTGCATGGCTTGGGAAAGATTGAATGTTCAGATTGGTAAAGATGTGTTATTTCCTTAAAGGTAAAGACGGACTTGGGATCGGGATCCGCTGCGGTAGGGTTAGAAGGCGTTGATACCCGGAGAGTTAGCGCGCGGGCGGAGGCATCTGCCATTTCATTGCCTTCGAGTCCTAGATGAGCGGGAGCCCATACTATCGTTCGGGGAGCGGGGGGCCCGGGATAGTCACTGTTTTGAAGAATGCGGTAAGCTAGGAAATGAATGTATCCCTGTTCATTGTTTCTACAGGCCCCTCTCGAGTAAGTAATGATGACCCGCGAGTCCCGGTCTGCGGCGGCTAGCGCGATAGCGACCTCCTCCGCATGAGTTCTGTTTTGAGATCGGAACGTAATTCCGTTCACCGCAGCTTTCTTGTGTACGACTGCGGCCGTGTACCACCCCCCACGGTGGGCGGCGGAGGCGTCCACGTTAAAGACTCCGTGTTTGTCACCGTAGTGGTAGGCTAGAGATTCCGCCCGCACGAGGCGTCTGCCACTATGGTCTTTCTTTGACATTTTGGCCGGGAGAGGTCGCACGTTCAGGGCGAGTCTCCAAATCTCGGGGACACGAGCGCGCTCATCCACGAGTGTTGTGTGATGGCGAATGTGCAGTCGGTCTAGTAGGCGGCGACCCGATGGCATTTTCGAGAGTCTAGTGTATTGGTTCGTCAAGTGGGCTTCCCGAAGCTCGGCGAATGTGTTAACCATCCCCAGGCCCATGAAGCGTTGGTTAGACGCGTTTGCCGGGAGGTTCAGGGCACACTTGTACATTTTTTCTCAGGACTACCTCGAGGGCATTTTCGTCAGTTTTCCGAAGGTGAAGGTAGGGGGTCGAGTAGAGGACTCTACTGGTTACGAAGGCATGCGCCAGCCGCAAGGCGTCTTTGCATCGTAGCCCCCCGCGTTTGTTAGAGACCCGGCGGACCATTCGGCCTACCTGAGTTCCTACCTTGCGCAGTCTGGCTAGTGTTGTTTCAACTCGTCTATGTTTGTGGATGAAAAGACCAAGTACTCTGATCTCGTCGTGTTCGGGTATGGGGCCGTTAGGCAGGGATAGTTCCAGTTTGGTATCGCACTTTGGTGATGGGCGAATGTGGACAAATTCAGACTTAGCCGGGGTGCACTGAAGGCCGCAATGCGAGCGTAGGCATCTACGATCGCTGCCGCTTGCTGCAGGTGGGTTTCTATGTCACCGACTGTGCCGTGTTTGGCCCAGATGGTTATGTCGTCAGCATACAGCGCATGCTGAATGCCTTCGACTTTCGCCACCTGGGCCGGGAGATTCATCATGGGGAGATTGAAAAGGAGCGGAGAAAGAATCGCGCCCTGCGGGGTTCCTCGCGTTCCTAGCTGGTAAGGGCCGTGTTCTTCGTCTTGTATCCTGATGATGCATTGTCGCTCAGATAGGAATTGTTTGACGTACTGAAAGGTTCTGCGACCGCAGTTGGTCTGGGAAAGATGTTGTAAGATGCTTTCGTGTTTGACATTGTCGAAGGCGCCCTTTAAGTCTAAGGCGAGTACTACCTTGTCGCTTAGGGGGTATTCGACGGGGTTGAGAAGTTCTCGATCGAGTTGCAGCAGAATGTCCTGCGCGGATCGGTGCGGGCGAAAACCGTACATGGTGTCAGCTAATGCGTTGTGGTCTTAAAAAAACTCGGACAGTCTATCTCGCACCATCGTTTCCGTAAGCTTTCCCGCACAAGACGTAAGGGAGATGGGGCGAAGGTTGTCCGTGTTTATGGCTTTGCCGGGTTTGGGAATGAAAGAGACCAGAGCGGTCTTCCATTCGATTGGGAAGGGTTCCTCGCCTAGCCACATAGAATTGATGTACGCGAGGAGGTCTTCGTAGGCGGGGTCGGGGAGGTTGGCAAGAAGTTTCACGGTAATTTTGTCCCTTCACGGCGCCGTTCCTCGCTTCATTTTACCCAGTGCCGCCTTCAGGTCGTACAGTTGGAACGGTCGATCCAACTCCACGTTCTCGGAACCTGAATAAGAGTACGCGGGCCCTGGGGGGTCCTGTTGAGTGCAAAGGTATTGGTCTCGTAGTTGTTCTGCCAATTGAGAAGTATCTCCATCGAAGCTGTGGATAGCCCGTTGGAGATGTTTTTGCGTCTCTGCACGAGTCCGTGTTGGGTCGATTAGGGCGCGAAAAAGACGCCACGTACTTCGGTTTGACATTTGCCTAGCTGCCGTGGCAAGCTGAGTGCGATTTGGAACGGGCCTCCTTATGCTCGAAATTGTTCATTAAGTAGATTAAATATGCTGAGGATTTTTTTGTGAGAACATGACTGTGACCCCTATCTCGCGAAATTCAGTATATACAATTTTAACAGCTTTTCAGAGTATGTTGCGCAGCTTGCGCATTGCTTCCCGCGTTAAGGCTTCCAAGATGCCCGCATAATCTGGCAGGCGCTTCCATTACGCTCGTCCAACCAGGATCAGTTGTAACGATACTCACTCCTTGTAAAAACGAAGTGAGTACACAAAAAGAGACGCGACGACACTGAGGAGAGCGATGGATTTGTCTTAATGTCTTCCCTTCTGCCGTAACATGGGCTTACGCTTTGCGCTGGTATATTTACAAATGCGACACCTACCACAAACCCGATCTGCGCTGAAGGAGTAGGTGATTTGTGGTCAACCGTCTTTGGTTGTCGTTGGTCTCGCAAGGTTAATGACTCACTCCCATTAAGAGGGATCAGCTAAGAATCCGGCGAAGGTGGTGGTGGTGGTAGTGGTTTTATTAAAAATAATAGTAAAAAGGAAGGAAAAGATTTTTGCTAGCCCCGGCATCTGCCATCGATACTAAAGCACCTGAGCTGGGGCAGCGGAAATAAAGGATAGCAGGCCGAATGGAGAAATTAAATGAAAGAGGTGAGGGGACAGGAAGAGAAGATAGGGTGCGTAAAAGGTGTACCTTATATTATTTGAAGAAAATTTGCATTTTTAGAGATGAACGCATCGCGGAACGCCACAAACCTCGTCTTCCTCATCTTTGGGTGAATCAAGAGCTTGCCGTTAAAAAATATAAACACTGATCGAACGGTTCGTTTATGCGGTTGAATGTAAGTAAATAAATGTTATTTGATTCATTCATTTATTGTGCTTACCCAACTCAAGCTTTAGAATTTGCCTACGCTCGGAGTGCCTTGTGCTTGTCAGTGAATGGAACGAGGAAAACGCTACGCACGAGGATGATGAGCGCAGTGTAGGTCGTAATTTCTAATCTGTAGCAGATTTCTTTGCTATGAGATGCCTAGCATTTCCTGTACACTGAGAAAGGATTTCATATATATATATATATATATATATATATATATATATATATATATATATATATATATATATATATATATATATATATATATATATATATATACATATATATAATCACTAAAAATTGAAGAAACATAACAGCATTTAATTCACGACGTTTTGGCTGGAGGGCCAGCCCTTTTCGAGTGTAGTACAGCGTTTGAAACACGCAGCTTTTATAGAGCGTGCGCGAGGTACAAAGTTACAGCAAAGCACGAGTTCAAAAACTAGGGGGGGGGGGGGGGAAGAGACCAGGAAGAACAAAATTTTTTGATAAAAAAAGGATAAAAAGATTAAGATAATAAAAAATATATAAAAGGGGGAGATTCTTTCCCACCACCTAAGGGCTGCCTTGGAAAGGCCATCGAGGTGACGCTCCTTGCAGCATTTTGGTGACAAGCGTGAAGGGCTCGACCCCTGTACAAGGAGGAAGCAACATTCCAGAGAAACTGGTATGGGGGGGGGGGACGAGGGGGAGTAAAGAGGAATGCAAACGAGGCCTCTAATAAAAGAGAGAGAGAGAGAAGAAAAAAAGAAAGAAAGAAGTGAAAAAAGGAAAGAAGAGCCATTGCACAAGGCTTGGTAATATGAATTCAGAGAAGGGTGGTGGCAACACGAGAGAATATAAAATAGGACATAAAAAGGGGCGGGGGAGAGATTCTTTTCCACAACTCAGGGCTGCCTTGGAAAGGCGTGAAGGGCGCATTTTGGTGACAAGCGTGAAGCGCTTGACGCCTGTACATGCAGAAGGCAACTTTAAAGAAGAACTGGTAGGGGGCAAGGGAGGGGGTAAAGAGGAATGCCAACGAGGTCTCTAAAAAAGAAGAGAAAGAGAAAAACAAAGAGGAAAAGGTCATGAGAAAAAAAGAAAATTAGGGAAAAGGGAAAGAAGAGCCATTGTACATGACTTGGAAATATCCATTCAGACAAGGGATGTGGCAACACGAGAGAAATCAAAAAATACAAGTTCCTAATCAATCCTTAGACGGGCACTCCGTACACACACATACAGATGCAGAAAAAAGACGAGGCTAACAATAAATCCAACACCAGAAACGAACTGCAATGAGTCGCAAGTACATTGCAAGTACTCCCCCCGTTCCCCCCCCCCCCCCCCCCTACCAGTTTCACTGGAACGTTGCTTCCTCCTTGAACAGGTGTCGAGCCCTTCACGCTTGTCACCAAAATGCTGCGAGGAGCGACACCTCGAGAGCCTTTCCAAGGCAGCCCAGAGGTGGAGGGAAAGAATCTCTCCCTTTTTATATTTTTTTACTGTCTTAATCTTTTTATTCTTTCTTTATTAAAAATTTTTTTTCGGCCCCTTGGGAACACCTGCATTCAGGTTAGGAGACGCCTTCTTAGATTGTCACCGATTCTCTCTCTTCCTTTGTAAAAAAAAATGTTGTTCTTCCTGGTCTCTTCCCCCCCCCCCTCGTTTTTGAACTCGTGCTTTGCTGTAACCTTGTAACTTGCGCACGCTCTATAAAAGCTGCGTGTTTCAAACGCTGTACTACACTCGAAAAAGGCTGGTCCTCCAGCCGACACGTCGTGAAAAGCGCTCGTGGGGTCCCATCCTTATTTTTCCCTGTTTGTTCTGCGCTTCCACATGAATGTCGTGAATTAAATCCTGTTATGTTTCTTCAATTTTTGATGATTTTATATTATATTGACCAAATCAGATGCCAGAAATCTCTATTGGTATATATATATATATATATATATATATATATATATATATATATATATATATATATATATATAGTATAGTATATATATATATTTAAGAGAAGTGGGCACTTCTACAAAGACACTTTTATTTATCAACGTTTCGACCGCGGTGCGGTCTTCTTCAGGACTGTAGTGGTCTCGCGTCAGATGGACGTTTTAAGTTTGTGAGCTCAAGAGGAGGGAGAAAGGAGTGTAACACGCAAATAGCAACAACGGTTCAAAATCTGAAAAAAAAATAAAGATGGGGGTGCGGGGAGCAGACCGGGACAATATTGGGGGAGGAAGCAAAAAAATAGAAATAAAAGAAAAAAAGGGGGAAAACTAGTATAGTAAGGAAGGGTGGGGTACAAAAGGAGATGGCGAAACGAGATAAAGGGAGAGGAAGACGGTGCGGGGGACATGGGCAGCACGGAAACAAAACACACAAACAAAATGCACAAACACAAAGGGCGCCGCTGCAGATGCGTGGCCAAAGAGGAGCCGCTGCGCAAATGACACTGGCAGTGACGAACAGGCCAAACCAGGCGCCTTTTGGGGTCTCACTAATTTCCGGTGAGCCGAGGGCTAGAACGTTAAAGAAGGAGTGGGCTACGTTAACGAGCACATGTCTAAGAACTTACTCACGGGGTCTGGGTTTCACTGAACGGTGCACCCCTCTCCGTGGGTGGGTCGTTGAACCGACCTCGCCGGGAATACTTGTTTGTAGGGTAGGAGGGCTGGGCTAGCTGTGTGCAAAGATTTCAGATTGTCGGAAAATGTAAGGAAAGAACGTCAAAAACTTATCAATACTGCACGAGGCAGGATAGTGTAAGTAAGGAGGGGTATGATTGCCTGGGATATACACTAGGAGTTATAAAAGGTATATCTGAGTTAGCCAATTAACGAGAAGTGTAGTATTATTTTGTTTGGAGGTCGTGAATAAAAGAAAGGGTACCAGGCTTTTCGTTAAGACCTTCTTGAATAGTATTAAACTTGTGGATAAAATAGGATTCACGCTGTTCACGTTCTCGCCTGTTTTTGAAGCCCCCTTGAATAATTGTTACTTTTAGTTGGTCAAATGGGTGTCCTTCTGCGTTTACATGCTTGGATAGGGGAAGGTTTGGGAGAGACTTGGCGTGTGCGCGGTGATTGTTAAATCGAATGCGGAATGCAGTGTTTGTCTGTCCTATGTATTGCTGGTTACACAAAGTGCATTCAAGAAGGTAAATAATGTTTGATGAGTCGCAGTCAAAGTTACCGTTGATTGAATGCTGGAAAACTGACCTCGTACTAGTTGCGGAACACGTAGTCTGCATGTGCTTGCAAACTTTGCAGCGACCCCTACCACAGGGCTGGCATCCATATTTTGGGGTTTTGTGTTCCTTGGAGTGGACTAGGTGGTTCTGAATGTTTTTGGCGCGCCTGTAAATCACGCGGGGTGCGCATGTAAATATTTTCGATAGTCGTTGACTTTGCTGGAGCATGTTAAAGTGCTTATTAAGAATTCTGTTTATGTTCGGTGCGTTACTGTTAAATGTG